>NW_020837961.1:389744-462198 GCF_003676395.1 Aethalodelphis obliquidens | reverse complement strand
CTCTCTCTCTCTCTCTCTCTCTCTCCCCCCCCCCCTCTCTCTCTCTCTCTTTCTTTCTTCTTTCCTCTTGAGCTTCCAGACAGTGGGAGAACTTGGAGTAGTTGACAACATTCCTGCTTTAGAAGCATACACTGTCAGTTTAGGGCAGTGCAGTTTCTTTAAGGGGGGGCTTTTTGGATTCAGGGAGGGGCTTGGTGTGTTCAGCATTCTCTCTTGTTTCTGCAGCATCCTTAGCTTCCCACTTTCACTCTTCTTTGCCTTCACGTCTCCCACTGTGCCTTTCCTTTTCCATTTTTTTCCTCTTCCAGAAAAAAAACTCCTCTGAGACTACAACTTCAGATTTTCAAATTTCCCACACAATTTTTAGAATGTTGTCTATAGCTAGTGCTGTGACCTACCAAGGCTCAGACTAGTTTTCAGAATTTTTACCATTAATGCAGGATTTTCTCTTTTCTGTGCATTTTCCCCAGACTCCACCTACTGTACCTTCTCATTCCTGTACTTTGAGTTTGTCAACAGCCAATTGGCACCTGCCATCTACCTCTACAAGGATTAAATCATGAGCCACTGCAGCTGCTGACCTTCAACACCCCCTGAAAGGAGTTCAGGCTGGAGAGCAGGAATGAGGCCCTCTGTGCTCTGGGAAAAACTGGCGGAACGGGTCTTCAGATAGTTAGATATTTGCAGGAGCTGATTTCATGAGCCCAGTGCTTGCATCTCCTCATATCTAGAGAAACACTAAAATCATTAAGAGTAACATCTGCTCCTCGAGACTAGCAGCAAACTTCTGCCAAAACGTGTGCTTGATTGCACGTCCCCCCTTCACTAGAGTCACGTACATACCGACCTCCCCCACCCCTCTTCAGAGCTGCTCCTTGAGCTACCTGAGAGGCTGTCTGCCAGGCTCTCAAGTAGCTCTAGTCCTCCTTCTGTCCCAAATAAAACTGATACAGCCTCTATGGAGAACAGTTAAAAAACTACAAATAGAACTACCATATGACCCAGCAATCCCACTACTGGGCATATACCCTGAGAAAACCATAATTCAAAAAGAGTCATATACCACAATGTTCATTGCAGCTCTATTTACAATAGCCAGGACATGGAATCAACCTAAGTGTCCATCGACAGATGAATGGATAAAGAAGATGTGGCACATATATACAATGGAATATTACTCAGCCATAAAAAGAAACGAAATTGAGTTATTTGTAGTGAGGTGGATGGACTTAGAGTCTGTCATACAGAGTGAAGTAAGTCAGAAAGAGGAAAACAAATACCATATGCTAACACATATATATGGAATCTAAGAAAAAATAAATAAATGTCATGAAGAACCTAGGGGTAAGACAGGAATAAAGACAAACACCTACTAGAGAATGGACTTGAGGATATGGGGAGGGGGAAGGGTAGGCTGTGACAGAGTGAGAGAGTGGCATGGACATATATACACTACCAAATGTAAGGTAGATAGCTAGTGGGAAGCAGCCGCATAGCACAGGGAGATCAGCTCGGTGCTTTGTGACCACCTAGAGGGGTGGGATAGGGAGGTTGGGAGGGAGACGCAAGAGGGAAGAGATATGGGAACATATGTATAACTGATTCACTTTGTTATAAAGCAGAAACTAACATACCATTGTAAAGCAATTATACTCCAATAAAGATGTAAAAAAAAAAAAAACTGAACTCACAACTCTCATGTGCGTTTCTTTTCAGTCGACACTGCCAACTCTGGTTTCATATATTTTAACTCAGAAACCTTAGAAATTTAAATTTCTATACTAAACTATACTCAGCTTCAAATGATACGAAGAGCTTGGAAAATTTAACTCTGATTTTCACATCATGGTTATTATGTACTTTAGCTTTATCTTCATTCTTTAACTCCATGAGACATTGTTTTATATATTCCATGTTTGTTGAAATATGCCCTCAGATTTACTACTTCGCTCACCACTGTTTTTTGCATATAAGGCCTCTCTGTGAGGATTACTTTTAGGGTAGCGAGAGGCTGGAATGTACTCTTTACTTAACGTCTATTTGTCGCAAATGTCCTAGTTTTGGTTCACGTACAAACGCCATTAGCTTGCTCTCGTGTCCAAAACATAGTTTTGTTGATTATACAATTCCATGTTTATGGCTATTTTCTTTCAGAATTTTGAAGTAGTATCCATTGTCCTCTGGTTTCTATGGAGAAATCGGTTGACAGTCCAATTGTTAGTTCTTGGATTGTAACTGGTCAGTTCTCTGTGGCTCCTTGCAAGAACTCTGTCTTCCGTGACCTGCCGTTTCGCTGCAGTGTGTCTGGGTAACTATAAGTGGCAGGATAGGCTGTCAGGGGATCTCGGCCTGGCCCTGCTGACACTTGGGACTGGATAACTCTTTGGGGTGGAAGCCGCCCCTTATCTTGTAGAAGGATAAGCAGCATCCTTGGTCTCTACCCCATAACAGTCGTGCCCATGAAACTGTACCCAGACATTGACAAATGTCCCCTGGGGGGGGCAGAGTCACTCCCCATTGAGAACTGCTCAGCTAGTTTAAACAGCATTCACAAAAAAACCTTCAAAACATTTCAGTAGATTATAAGAGCAAAGGTTTCTGTCTCATCTATACTACACGTCCATTGGGGCTGACCATGGCTTTGCTTCCATGTCTTCATTTGCCTGGGATCCAGGCTTATAGAGGAGCCTTTATTTAGGGCATTTGCAGGAACCATGGCAAGAAGGGAAGGAAAGCCTGACAAAACATACACCAGCTCTTAACACTTCAGCTTGGAAGAGACCCATGTCACTGCTACCTGCATTCCATTAACCAAAGCAAGTTGCATTGCCAAGCTCAATATTAATTGGATGGAAAATATTGTTTCTCCATAGGAAGGAGCAGGAAATATTTGGGAATAACAATACAGTCTCACCCAATATGAATATGCTTTAATTTATTTGACCTCTTGAATCTGCAGAGTGTAATCTTTAATCACCTCTAATATACTCTCAGTATAACTTCCAGAGTTTTCTCTTTTTGTTGTTCTTCTCTTCTGGAATTTCAATTAGTGGTATATTAGATTTTCTGAAATGTCTTTGTATCTTAAACTTTCCTTTTACATATGCTTAATCTTTGTACTGCATTCTAAATTATATCATTAAATATATCTTTCAGTCCATTCATCTTCTCTCTAGCTATGTTTAAGAACCTAGTCTTCTCAACCGACAAAGGATTAATCTCCAAAATTTACAAGCAGCTCATGCAGCTCAATAACAAAAAAACAAACAACCCAATCCAAAAATGGGCAGAAGACCTAAATAGACATTTCTCCAAAGAAGATACACAGACTGCCAACAAACACATGAAAGAATGCTCAACATCATTAATCATTAGAGAAATGCAAATCAAAACTACAATGAGATATCATCTCACACCAGTCAGAATGGCCATCATCAAAAAATCTAGAAACAATAAATGCTGGAGAGGGTGTGGAGAAAAGGGAACCCTCTTGCACTGCTGGTGGGAATGTGAATTGGTTCAGCCACTATGGAGAACAGTATGGAGGTTCCTTAAAAAGCTACAAATAGAACTACCATATGACCCAGCAATCCCACTACTGGGCATATACCCTGAGAAAACCGAAATTCAAAAAGAGTCATGTACCAAAATGTTCATTGCAGCTCTATTTACAATAGCCCGGAGATGGAAACAACCTAAGTGCCCATCATCGGATGAATGGATAAAGAAGATGTGGCACATATATACAATGGAATATTACTCAGCCATAAAAAGAAATGAAATTGAGCTATTTGTAATGAGGTGGATAGACCTAGAGTCTGTCATACACAGTGAAGTAAGTCAGAAAGAAAAAGACAAATACCGTATGCTAACACATATATATGGAATTTAAGGAAAAAAAATGTCATGAAGAACCTAGGGGTAAGGCAGGAATAAAGACGCAGACCTCCTAGAAAATGGACTTGAGGTTATGGGGAGGGGGAAGGGTGAGCTGTGACGGGGCGAGAGAGAGGCATGGACATATACACACTAACAAACGTAGTAAGGTAGATAGCTAGTGGGAAGCAGCCGCATGGCACAGGGATATTGGCTCGGTGCTTTGTGACAGCCTGGAGGGGTGGGATAGGGAGGGTGGGAGGGAGGGAGACGCAAGAGGGAAGAGATATGGGAACATATGTATATGTATAACTGATTCACTTTGTTATAAAGCAGAAACTAACACACCATTGTAAAGCAATTATACCCCAATAAAGATGTTAAAAAAAAAAAAAAAGAACCTAGTCTTCTACTGATTACCCTTAAATTTTTATGTGCACATTTGACTTAATAAAGATGCACATTAATTAATTTTTCTGTATTAATAATAATAATTGGAAAGATTTGATCCCTCTTCTATAGTAAAATTTTCCCAGTAAATGGTTCCTCCTTGTATTTATAATCCCAAATTCTTATTTGTCATCATTAAACTGTTATTATATTTTCCATATATGGAAACTATATATTTACCAGCATCTTCTTTTTATTTTTTGCTAGTTTTTTTTCTGGGTCCTGTTTCTTTCCTAATAAACTTCATCCTTTCATTCCAGCAAAATTCTATGAGTGACAAAAATTAATGCGCACTTTAAATATATTTATTTTACCCTCACTATTGAAGGATAATTTAGGTTGATAGTTATTTCCTCTCAGTATTTTCAAGGTCATATTTTTTTCTTCACTCAATTTTTGCTAATGTGAAATTTACTGTCAAAAATAACTCCTTTGGGCTTCCCTGGTGGCGCAGTGGTTGAGAGTCCACCTGCCGGTTCAGGGCACACGGGTTCGTGCCCCTGTCCGGGAGGATCCCACGTGCCGCGGAGCGGCTGGGCCCGTGAGCCGTGGCCGCTGAGCCTGCACGTCCGGAGCCTGTGCTCCGCGACGGGAGAGGCCACAGCGGTGAGAAGCCCGCGTACCGCAAAAAAAAAAAAAAAAATTAAAAACAATAAATAAATAACTCCTGTGATTTCTTATTTATAATTTGTGATTTATCACTGCTCAATTTAATATATTTATCTTCATTTTTGTTGTTCTACAATTTTTCTATAATAAATCTCGGTGCCTAGTTAATTATCAGCCCTTCCATTACTTCTATAATCTAAGGAATTATTTACATATCAGCCTGAAAAAGTTTCCATTATTTCTTCTAATTTTGCTTTTTCTCTATTTTTGTTTGTTTCTTCTCTTGGAATCCCCATTAAATAAACGTTGCCTCTATCTTAGTCTACCCTTTATAACTCAACGTTTTTATATTTTCAATCTCTTTTTTGTTTTTGTTTTTTTCTGTGTTCAACCAACTGGAAGAGTAGATCGGTTTTTTTTATAAGGGGAACAGGACATTTTAAAAGATGCTATAAACTGGTACAAATAAATATAGCACAAACTGGTCACTTAAATATATAGAGACTAGGAAGAGTTTTCTGTGTCGTATAAATGATGAAAAATTCCTCCAATGGCAAGGGATAAAAAAATTCAGTATTTTATGTGAAAATGTAGAAACAAACATTGCAAGACATTAAGTGCAAATCGCTTTCAGAGTGAAGTAGATTTGTGCTCTTTTGTTTAAAATATATATATTCCATGTGATTTTTCTTTAGTTTGTTACAAAAAAAACCACTTACCATTGTAATGGTGAACATAGCAAGAAAGTTTATAAAAAATAGAAATTATCTTACCATATTGTTAAGCTTTGTTATTTTGTATGTAGATTTGTGAATTTCTACCATCCTCTCAATTATACACCCTGAAATAAAAAGGAAACAATAGGAAAGTCCATTTCATTCACTCTTACAATAATTCCTGCAATAATCACTATGATTCCAAACTCGGAGCGACCAGCCAAATGTAACTTCATGTCCACCTGACCCTTTACAGCTGTGACATTTCATTGCTCCTTCCCTTTGACCAAGATTCTCATAGGATCAGTCCCAGCTATGCTGCAGTAGGGTAGCTTTCCTACTAACCAGAATGTGAACAAGTTTAAATCTTTGACCTTCAGACCTGAAAAATAGCAAAAACAAGAAAATTGTCTCTGAACCAAAAGAACTGAAACCATTACTGCTTAATGCTACGTGCAAGAGGTAGAGACACACTGGAACAGAAGGAAGCCACACCTGGGAAACTCAGTTCAGCCAAAGAACACAAAGGTCAATATATTTTGTGTAGATACAACACTGACCACTGCAGAGGAGTTTCTACTTTATGTGGAATTGTCCCCAAACAAAAATGTCTAAATGCTCCCTATGTTGCCAAGGCTGCCACACACCCACAGCTAGTTCTTCTCTTCCTCAAGATTACCCAAAACAGCAGCAAGTATTTGCTGGGAGCTAACGGTGGCCAAGGTCGCAAACTGTTCCTATGCTAAACACACCTGAGTGCGTTTAGAGCAGAAATACCCTTAAAGAAAAAAGAAGAGAAAGATAGACTTCTAGGGGCTTCCCTGGTGGTGCAGTGGTTGAGAATCTGTGTGCTAATGCAGGGGACGCGGGTTCGAGCCCTGGTCCGGGAAGATCCAACATGCCGCAGAGCAACTAAGCCCATGCGCCGCAACTGATGAGCCTGCGCTCTAGAGCCTGTGAGCCACAACTACTGAGCCCACGTGCCACAACTACTGAAGCCCATGTGCCTAGAGCCCATGCTCCGCAACAAGAGAAGCCTCCGCAATGAGAAGCCCACGCACCGCAACGAAGAGTAGCCCCCGCTCACCACAACTAGAGAAAGCCTGTGCACAGCAACAAAGACCCAACGCAGCCAAAAATTAATTAATAAGTTAGTTAATTTTTTAAAAAAGAAATAGATGACACGGAAAAATGCTAATTAAAAAAAAAGAAAAGATAGACTTCTATATAAAGGACCATGTTATTAATGTGTGTGGATTCCAGAGAGAAGTAGCTTGAAAGAAATTTCTTCACCTTCCTATAATGTCAAAACAGGTATTTCCAACCAAATGATAATTTTTCTCTCCTTTCATCTGACGATGAAACAGGTGACCTTGAATGCACATTAATGATTCGTTTATTCAGAGTTGAACATCAAAAGACCCTACTTACATTTAGATTGCTTTCACTCCTACAGACTTGGGGAAGATGCAGGTCTTTGGAGCACAGCAAAGAAAGGATATAAGTAAGCATCATTTTTAAATGATGTTATATGAAAAACTTGTCATTCTTTATTTGGCCATTTGAAAACCCCAGGCCCTTCTTCTCACTGAAGTTTCCATAGAAATTTCATCTTCTCCTCCTCTATACCTCTACGAGGACCGGGCTGGTGGTTTCAATGGAAGGCGGGAATAACCCCGATTGGCGGGCTCTAAACAATCAGAGGTTACTCAGAAACATGCCCGGAGTCTGCTGCTTCACTGTCTCCATGCTTCCCTGACTCAAAGAGAAGTATTCCTGTTTCTGGGCCTTCCTTTGTGTCTCCTGATCACTCTGGCAGCCTTGGTGAGAAAGACTAACCTTCTTTGTATGGGTTCCTTATTAAATTGTAAAAACTGTGGGAATGCAGGAACCAGCAATCACATTCCACCATCTTAGCCATCATAAGCATCATCGTGTAGGCAGGAAAGAAATAGGACTTCAGCAAACAGTCCTTTACTGAGCAAAAATGTGTCCTGAGAGGACCCCCTTCTAAACTGCTCAATTACACTAATACAGGAATTTAAGAAGAACAAAAGCATTCACGCTGATGACTGCATCACTGGAATACGTAACAAACTGTATATTGACGTTCCCTGAAGAATGCCACCTCTCTCGCTTGGCATTTTAATGCTAGTGCATTCTCAAGTTCCAGATGACAGCTGCAGAGCCAACATTTTAAAACAATCAGAAAACTCATGCTACACAGTGGTCACAGCTGGACCCATCGATCAAACTGCTTTTGCTCCACTGAGGTTCATTCATTGTCAGATAATTAAGCAGTGCATGTTCTGGACTTGAGAATTTTAGCCAGGGGAGCTAGATTGGGAAAAAAACAAAAATGTTAAGCTTTCCCTCTTGCTTTGGCCGGAGAGGAAGATTTTTAAAACGCTGCATGATTCTAGGACATCTCACAGTGTCTGCATTCACAACTGGGCCCTGTAGCTGTTATCGGCAATATTGGTCATCGAGCTGCACAGCACTTGAATGCTGAGGGTTGAATTAAAATGCTGATATTCACCCTTTTGGAAGCAGAGTGAGAGCTTCTCCCTCCTTCTTGACCAGGGTCCAAACCAAAGTGGAGAAAGAAGCGCATGGTTCAGTATCTTGGGTATGACTGGCCATCCGTTCCACTACTTGTCCACTTATGGCCGATACGTGTCAGTTGAGATGGTTTTCACTGGATGATACAGAAAACCCTGATTCTAACGGCTCAGGTTATGACCTTATTTTTAAAAAGCTGATAGAAAAGCATTTTGCGCCTAAGGGAGCTCCTAATTCAGTGTAATCAGGGCTTCCGTTCTGCTGCCCGGAGTCTGACTGGGCTCTGCCTTCCTGCTATTTTGTTCTGCTTCACACTACACATGTCAACGCCATCTGTGTGCCCGCCTCAGTTTAAGTGCCTTAGACATATTTTAATTCATGTCATCCTCATAATAGTCCTACGAGGTAGACCTCTTATGATTCATATTTTTCTCATGAGGGGACTTGTGATACATATTAACTCCTCTATCCTCAAAATATTCAACATTACCCATTTTACAGAGAAGGAAAATGAGGAAGAGAGATTGGGCACCTTGCACGAGACCAGGTGACCAGCACGTGGCCGAGCTGGGGATGGAAGCCAGCATCGGACTCCAAAGCCTGTCCTCTTAACCATCAGGCCGTCTAATTTCATCCTTGCAAGACACGAACCAGCAGCTGCAGAAATTCCCTTCACCGGGGACAGTGTCTAAGGGCAGAAGAGGTGCTCACTCCCTTGTGTTTTTGTTTTGTTTTGTTTGTTTGTTTGTTTGTTTGTTTTTGCGGTACACGGGCCTCTCACTGTTGTGGCCTCTTCCATTGCGGAGCACAGGCTCCGGACGCGCAGGCTCAGCGGCCATGGCTCACGGGCCCAGCCACTCCGCAGCATGTGGGATCTTCCCGAACCGGGGCACGAACCCGTGTCCCCTGCATCGGCAGGCGGACTCTCAGCCACTGCACCACCAGGGAAGCCCTCCCTTGTGTTTATTTTAAGAGTCAGAAGCCCTTTGCCAGGGGCCCCTGCAGACCTTCGCTCAGGTCTCACTAGCCCGAAATGTCGCACCTGCCCAAACTGATGCTCAAAGGCAAGTGGACCAGCTGCACAGCGATGCGCCCCTGCCCTCAGGATTCACCCTGCGGGGACGGGGACCACCCAGGCTTCCTGGAGGAGAAGGGTGACTCGCGTGCTCTGCCAGCGGGGGCTCAGGGACGATGGTGCCCGGCCAGAGACGCGGCACCTGCACCCCGGAAGCCACGTTCCCGGGGGGTTCACGTAGAGGCCGAGCACATGAAATGGAACGGTCCTTAGCCTCAGTTCTCCGGTTGGAATTTCCAGTCATGACGTCACTGTGCCAGACAAACGCCAGGGAGGAAAAATGCCTGGAACACATCCCTCCTCCCTTGAATACCTCTTAAGCCAGAAGTCCATTCTTTGCTTTCACAACATATGTGTTGAAAACCTTCTTTGTGCCATTTTTCTGGTGTTAGAGATACAGTGGCGAACACACAAACAGAGTGAGGTTTGTGGAGTTTGCATTGCAGTGGAGGAAAGACTTGGCGGGGAATGTATAAATGAATATCACGATCACAAGCGAAGGGGTTAGCGCGTAGAGTGGTAGAATGAGGTGGGAGATCTTTTAGGAAGGATGGTCAAGCAGAGCTTCTCAGAAAAGGTGACATTTGGATAAAGGCTTAAATGACATGAAGGAAAGAGGAGATGGCTTGATGGAGTTTAGCACGAGGACCCTGAGGTTCAAGGACATCAAGTCCCCGCGCGGCTGCACACATGTACGTACATCACAGCCTGGGCGTCTGGTTCCTCAGCTGCAGAACTGGGACCTCGTAAGATTGTCAGGAGGATTGAATCAGTTGGTACCTTTCACGATGCTTGTACTTCAGGGAGCCCAGGACTGTGTGAGTGCTCGGTAAAGTTCAGCTCTTGTTAATATTATCTCAGAAATAGTAGTCCAGGTACAGGCGACAGCAGGTTATGCTAAACAGGAAAGATGTTCCTGGGAAACAGAAGGCAAGGGGGCGGGAGCTAAGTGAACAGGGAGAACGGGTGCGGGGTGGTGTCTGAAAGGGAGACGGGGGCCTCATCCCTGCCCTTGGTCAGGCCTGGCTCTCCGTCAGGATGACCTTCGGATGAATTAACCAGAATCTCTAAGTGGAGCTCAGGGTTAGATTCTGCAGTTCAGCCCAAGAGGAAAATCACTGATGTGCGCTTTGCCTGCTAAAGAAAGGAGCTTGACTTTTGATTCTAAGAGAAACGCCAAGCCATCGGATGTCCACAGAGTCCTGCCCCACTCTCAATTCTGCACATCAAGTGCTTGACTATCTTTCAAAGGTGTCACATTCTCGTAGGTGAGATGACCCCTGTGACAACTCTCTTCCCTCCAGGCCCATCCTCACTTTCCCTTTACCTAGAAACAATGGCTGAGAATAAAAGCTGACGTTATACCAAAGCCCCCATTGCTTTGGCGAATCAGCCGACTCAACGTGCATCCAAATGTAAAACAAAGACCAAAGACCAAAGATGGTTTCATCAGGTTAGAGACAGTTGCTGAAATCGGAAACACATAGAATGTCGTGAAGCAACAGGGACGGAAAGACAAAATAAGAATGTAAAGTATGTGTTCTAAGTTTACTTTCCTCCAGCAAATTAAGTGAAGTAACATAGACACAGAGTTCTAGGCTTTACATCATCATGATACACAAGTGATAGATCTGATTTTGGAGCAATTTCAAAAGTACCAGGAAAAATCATGGGAAAACGGGACCCCTCCATTTAGATTGATTTAAGACATAATGGTTTGAAGGCTTAACTGTGCGTTCTACGTCCTGGATAAAACTGCGTTCAGCTTTAGATGCACAATTTATATTTATTTATCACATATCATCTGTTTTTCATGGTTGTGATGGACAACCCGTCTGTCATAAGTTCACAAATGGATGAATATTGAAGGGGAAAGACAGCAAAGTTCGTTTCTGGGGCTCCTAAAGTGCTTCACAATGTGATAAGTAAGAAAAATGTAGGCTGTCTGTCTAACAAACAGAAGCGAACTCTGTGTGGAACAAAGGCAGTCACTTTACATGGAATGTACCTTGAACAGCAGTCTACAGACAAAATAACAGTTAAAAATGGCAAGCTCGGGGCTGCAGGAGCACGTAAGTGTCTGGCCAACTCTCGTCCACATTGTGATGTATGGTTCTCTTGGGTGCAGACTGTCAAACTGAGTTAGTGTCAGTGAAAGAAAATGGGAGATGGACTTTCAGACATTCTCATTCGGCTAAAAAGAAAAATGCGGTTCACAGAGTTTTTACCCAGGGAGCTCTACAAATAGCCCCTCAGTAGGATGGACGTCGCACTTGGAAGAGACGGCTCCTAAGACTACCCAAGAAGCCTGATATCACTCGTCATTTTTTCAAGTGCATCCAGGCCGTCGCTTCTGTCCTTTACCTCAAAAGAGTAAATAGGTGCTAAAGACACTGTCATCTCTGGGCTCACGTGGTCACTTAGCTGGTGAGGTGAATTGAGAACAAAGAGTCTTAAGCAGCTTTCATCAAATTAACTCCCCGCATCCAATGGCCGAAACTTTCCATTCCCTCTTAGTTTGTCCTCACCAACACTGGCCATGGCCTGTGATCTTGAATCTCACCTCCTGCAGGAGGTCAGGAACGGTGTCGCCAGCGCCGTTAAAGCTGATAGCAGGGGAATTCAAGATGATCTAAGTGGGACCTTCTGGACCTTTTTATTTCTGTACATACAGCAAAACTCAGTAAAAAACTTAGACTGAAATTTTCTAAAATTCCAGTTTTATATAAACTATCCCTGTATATAGTATTCATTGGGAACCCTAAGTCTCCTTTCGTTTGCTAAACTCAGACATTTGTACAGCATCTGGCCGTTAAATGTTTGCAGTTACCTCAACTTGGGTGGTCCTCTGACCAACAAGTTAATTTCAGAACCTCGTCACTTTGGTCAGTAAAGCAGGTTTTGTGCAATTCTTTGACTTTGTTTCTGTTGTTGTTGTTCACTGGCTTTTATAAAACATCTGCTTTTATGCTTTATAAAAAGAGAGTGGGAGGGCTTCCCTGGTGGCGCAGTGGTTGAGAGTCCACCTGCCGATGCAGAGGACGTGGGTTCGTGCCCCGGTCCGGGAGGATCCCACGTGCCGCGGAGCGGCTGGGCCCGTGAGCCATGGCCGCTGAGCCTGCACGTCCAGAGCCTGTGCTCCGCAACGGGAGAGACCACAGCAGTGAGAGGCCCGTGTACCGCAAAAAAAAAAAAAAAAAAAGAGAGAGTGGGAAACAAAAATTAAAGTGCCGATGCTTGTCCTAACAGGTTCAGTCTCAAAAACTTAACAAGGATAGATAAGATTAAACTGGTCTTCTGCTTCAAAGAACCTACTCAGTTGGCCTGAAGTTAGTCTGAAGTTACTCAACCATGGGTGCAATTGTGAAATTAGAGATCAAAATGTAAGACATATGCAATGCTGGAAATTGTCCAAGGTTGTATCCTAAAGCTTATTAATTAAATTATTAATAAAGTCTGTATAGGTCTTTTGTTTTACGAATTTCTTTTCCTCTTCAACTCAGAGTGTCTTTCTGTGTGCGTGCTCATGGGGGACTAATGTTTTTGCCTACTGCTGTGAGACCAGCTATCTACTGGTTGGAATGGATCCCAGGTCATTTAAATTGCTACAGATATGCAACTGGAAAAAAGTGAGCTCCACATAGATTTAATATTAAGATTAAAAGCATATGAAGTCTTAAGGTCTGAAATGACTGAATATCTGCAGGTGTTAAGAGGAAATGTCCCTGATTGGCTCCAAAGTGGAAGATATTAAAATACAGGATAAAAAGAGGCATTTGATGTAATTCAGTTCTCGCTCTAATGATAAAACTAGGAACTTTAAGTAGATTAGGAAACATGAATGTAAGAGTCAATCAAATACAGTCAAACATGAAATCTCGAAACTGGGAAATTATCTAATTTGGAGAAGCTAAGGGAACAGATGAGTATCAGAAAAATTAAGCTGTGATCTTAGGATCCTGGCATTCTTAGCTGGGAAAATCTGAGTCAATCACTCAGTCACCGCTTGCATCCAGAGTTGTTCTACCAAAACCTCCAGCAGCGAATGTTTTTAAAAGAGGCATCTTCTCTGCCCAGTACTTCACCTTGCCTCTTCCTTCCCCACTGTTCACCTCTTCAAAGTGGAAATTGAAACGTGACCTCAGAAATCTGAACCAGAAGCAAACAGAAAAGAAGCTAGTCATTCAACCTGAACCTGTGTCCAGAGGGAAGGTTTGAGTCCCGTCCAGATGGCGCTGTGCCACGAAACGCTGAGGGACTCTTCACTTCCAGGCGAGGATGGGAGTGTTTGTAAAGTCGTGATAACATCTGTCTGTGAACATCATCTCCATGGCAACAACGCGCACCACCCAAACAGGAAGTTCACAACAAAGGCGAGACTCTAACCTTTTTATCGAGAATTCATATTGAACTGACAAAGAATCATCACATACATCTGACAAACCCAATTAGCGTTGACCATACCTCAAAGAACGACTTTCATCCCGGATTAGACATGCAAAAGAAAGCAGACGCGAAGGAAATGTTAATATGGAGTGTGTCTCATGGTCCCTCTCAATCGGTGGCCGTGAACAGCTGGATTTAACCCCATATTTACTAAACTTAACCCCAGGTCCATCATTCGTTAGCTGGGTCCCCAGGTAAGTTACTTAATTTCTCTCAGTTTCAGCTTCACTGTTTAAAGGAAGAGAATTGTATGCGTCTCACTGCAAGAATAAATAACAGGTATGGACTCAGCAAACCACTTGCCTGTTAAAATGTGCTCCATACATGTTAGTTTCCCTGTTTTCCTTATAAAATAGTCTCTGTTACTCTGATCTGAATTCATAACTGCCTCTTTATTGTAAAAGCAGTTTACTGAGGCTATAAATGTGAAACGGCTTTATGGTTTTCCAGTCACCCCCCTCGGCCGTCCTCAAGTGAATGCCCTGTCCCGTCCCTGAATGTCATCGCAGGCCGACTTCACAAGTTTCTGAATATTTTTCCTTACTGGAATTTGGTCCAGTCCAAGTTAAAATTCCAGTCTCAAACCTAATTCCACGCTTCCCCTTCTGCCACCTCTGGCCCTGCTTGTGAAATGGCCCGAGGAAAGAGACTTGGTCAGCTCCCCACGCCTCACCCACGCACTTGTCAGCCTGAGGCCCTGGGTCACTGTAGCCAGAGAGTGAACTGGGGGGGAACAGGGCAGATGCCACTTTGTTGAACCGGGACCCCCGCGCTGGGTCACTGTCGCTCATCCAACTGATACAGGCTGGCGGCCGCTCCCTCGGTCCGGCAGACGGCCCAGAGCTGGCGCCTCTCTGAGCACACGTGCGAGGCCCTCGGAAGCCCCCGCCTAGTGCACGGTTCCCTGAAATGAGACACCTGGCTCAGGTTCAGTGTCCAGTGTCCAGGACCGTCCAGCTCTAGCCCCTAATGGTCTAGCAAGCCCACGGCCACTACCGTCCCCTACACAGTGAGCTTGCCAGTAAGACAGAGCTGCCATACTCCCCAGCAAGCCCACTCCTGGGCATATATCCGGAGAAAACTATAATTTGAAAAGACACACGCACCCTGATGTTCGTTGCAGCTCTATTTACAATAGCCAGGTCATGGAAGCAACCTAAGTGTACATCAACAGAGGAATGGATAAAGAAGATGTGGTACGTGTGTACAATAGAATATTAGCCGTAGAAAAGAAGGCAATAACGTCATTTGCAGCAACATGGATGGACCTAGAGATTGTCATACTAAGTGAAGTAACTCAGAAAGAGAAAGAGAAAGATCATATAGGTGGAATCTAAAAAAAAATCTAAAAAAATGATACAAATGAACTTATTTACAAAACAGAAACAGACTCACAGACTTAGAGAATGAATTTGTGCTTACCAAAGGGGAAAGGCAGCGAAGCGTTAAATTAGGATTTGAGGATTAACATATACACGCTACTATATAGATAACCAACAAGGACCTGCTGTAGAGCACAGGGAATTCTACTCAATACTCTGTGATAACCTATATGGGAAAAGAATCTGAAACAGAGTGGTTATATGTATATGTATAACTGAGTCACGTTGCTGTACCCTGAAACTAACAAAATATAGTAAATCAACTATATTTCACTATAAAATAAAAGTCAAATTTAAAAAAGGAAAAGAAAGAAGAGCCCAGCCGCACCCCCTGGAGGTCTCCACCTGACCCGTGAGAAACACGCGTCCCGGCCCTGCCAGCCCGGTGGGCGCCCCTTTCCTCCCCCCAAACACCTCTGGCCCTGACCAGGTGGCATCAGGCAGGGAGCAGTAGGGCTGCCCAAAGCAGCATCCGCCTGCAGAGCAGACCCCAGGCTGCGCTGGTTTCCATTTCTGCAGACCAGGCTTTATCCCCTCACGCTTCCCACCAACCCCACTGCGGTCACCGAGCCCGGGGACTGGGGCTGGAGGGACTCGGGACCCCCCACGGACACTGCGCCTTCCTCTCCTCAGCCATCATTTCCCACAGTCTCCAAGGGACAGGGCTTCTCACGCCCACGGGGCTGGCTCTGCAGGTGTCCAACTGCACCTACTGGTCATTTTCTTTAAACTGTGGAGAGTTTGCTCTTGTCAGTTTTCGGCTGTGGACCCAGGCTTCCGGTTTTAGGGTGAGGCGAAAAATGTTAGTCAATGGAGGATGACAGGATCGTTACAAATATGACACATGGCAAAGAAACGTCTGGCAAACAATGACACGGAACCAACGGCAGCAAACACACGTATTCGGTCCGTGCTCTTCCCCCTGGGTGTGGTCACAAACCTCCCACCGCGTAGCTGGTCTCATCTTTCTCGCCAGCCTCCACGCAAGATGGGGGCTGGAGGCAATCAGTCTGTTAGCTCAGCTCTGCAGCTCTCCTCCATGCTCCCCCCTAAACAGTGTTTGTGTGAGTGCACAGGTGCTCGGGATCCTGAGGAAACACAGGGAATGGACTCTCAGGTCTGTGCAGGGTCTCTGGGGTCCTTTGCCTCTTGGCAAAGATCTTGTTCAGTGGCCAGCCTGATATTTCTTGGGTCCACCCCTGGGTGATCTAATAAGCATCTGTGGCTGAGTCAGTAGCTGACTAACAGCAGACTCAGCCTTGCACAGAGCTAGACACCCCACATCCTCTCCCAGGTCCCCTGGGCCTGACGGCCACGGATGCAGTTTCATCTCCCCACGACCTTGGTGCCTGCCATGCCGCCCCCTGATCCTTTGCTCAGCATCCGTCCCTTACGGGAGCCAAGCAGTGTGAGAGGTACCAGTGAGGACCTTCGTGTCTGCCCATTCCATCCATCCTCTTAATGAGATCCTGGCTCCTCCATCCTCTGTGGGAAGATTTTTAAACTCTTGTGTGCTTTTCCCACTCATTCTCTGTAAGTTTCCCTCGGAAAGTTCTAATCGCCGATGAACCAAGAGATTGAACTACCAAGTATTTAGTTCACTGAGATTCCTCAGGAGGGTCATCACCTCCAATGGAGTTGACAGAAGAGAGACACCATCATTATTTACTGGGTGACTTCTAGTAGGGATTTCATTACATTCTTTGATGCTTAAATTTAACATAAAAGAAAATCTTACTGCAATATTGTAATATGATTGTATTGCGCTCATTAAAGATGGAGATATAATGAAAATAAAGGTTTCGATAACTGTAAATCTGGCAACTGTGCTCCCATTGCCTTGGGAGAGGTCTCTGCATAGGTACGTAGTATAGAATTCTGTGATACAGAAAATAAAAATGGTGTTTAAACATAATCCCAGCTACCACAGAAAATAAACATTCCTTCATGATCTACAGAAGTTTGTTCCCCTTTGGAAATGATACATTAATACTTTTTAGATTTTTCAAATGCATGGTCCATTTGATAGCTGAATTTGATAGCTAAAAATCAATTTGAGAGTTGAAAAACTATAGTTACACTTAGCATCTAAGAAATGACACCCTTGAGCTGAAGGTCATTCTTTCCTTCCAAGAAATTCTATTACACATCATAAACTTATTTTGTAAAAAGAAACTAGAACCATTATCCTCCCAGCCTCTTTAATTGATATTACCCTGTAAACCCTTTAGTTTATAACTTTGAAAAGCCTCAGAACCAACATTTCAAAGTTGAAACTGGAGTAGATTTTAAAAGCCTTTATGTTCCAAGCTATCTTTGAAAATATGCCTATGTTGATTTAAATCGTTTATTTTTACTGTTACTAAAACTTTCTAGGTTTGGTCAGTTTTGGTACTTTTTAAAAGGTAAAATCATCAGTTACCCATGTGCGAATGATATCTGAAGCTAAAATGCCTTAGAAACTCTGGATTTTCTGAACTTTCAGAACTAGAAAATAATTCAGCCTTTCATTTGGATCGCAGCTTTTTATTCATGTAGTAATTAGAGCTTTCCTTCCACGTGTGACGCATATTTGCTACTTGTTTGAAATAGCAATGTTCACTTCTTCCCCAAGCGGGATTATTAGCTGGAACAAAGGTGGGATTCATTCAGAAAGTATTTGGCCAGGTCTTCGGTAGCAAAGTGAAGTGGAGAACACAGGCAATTAGCAGCAACTACTGAGTACTCACTTTTCACAAATTTTTCTAGAGTGCCCTGTGAATAGCTTTAAGGAAAACAACCGGGTCTACCTTCACAGCATTTAAAATTAAATAGGAAAATCTAAAAAAGAGCATCTCTACACATGAATAAATACGCTCGTAATTTAAAAACCTAAACGAATGCATCAGACGTAGCTTCTGTTTGCAGCGCACATGCCCATAGAGATGAGAACATTGCTGAATTCTTTTGCTGTTTGCCCCAGACACAGTTTAAGAGAATAGAGTAGTGCCCACAATAATACAGGGCCTTTGTGTCCTAAGACAGAGGGGTCACCGTCAGCTTTCCACTCAAGAGGGATTCCAAGTTCCGTACATTACTTTGCACATGAGGCGTGGTCCAGTCAAGCTGGTAACATTATGGCCCTTGGAAATGCTCACTGGGAAAATCCAGCTGGGAAAATCACACTGTACAGATAGTGTCTGTCCTTCCTAAAATAGAGTCTTGTCCAAAGGTTGCTTCCTGCCGTGAAAACAGAGACACCGCAGGTCAAAGTCCAGATGACCTGGGTTGTTTTAGACACCGTTGTACATATATTATGGGCATGATCCTAAAGAGATCTAGCAGGCTATTTAAAATATAAATAACTAGTGGTGAGGTCATTGTTTCAATTACACTGCATATAAATTTTCAATTTCTATAAGCATTTTTCAATTAATCCTTGTGTCCTCTCTTCTGTACTCACTATTTTATGAACTATATTTTATCAGTGAGTGAATTAGACAGGCTTCTGCTGTAGCCATGCTGCACAGCAAACCTCACCCAGATTGCTGGGGCTTATGAAAAAGTCATTTTTTCCGCATGCACACGTTGGTGGGTGATCTGCTATTTGGCTCATCTCGGCTGGGCTTGCCTCGCCTTGCGAGCTCGATGGGATCACAAGCTCCAGATTGGTCTGGGTCTTCTCTTCAGGATGAAAGAAAGAAAGAAGAAATAGCTTCCTGAGACACATTCCTCTAGCAGCAAAGGGCAGGTGTTCCCAGAGCATCGGCTGATACCTGCCTAGAAGGCACAGGTTTAGAAAAGCCCATGGTAACTTCTGCCCAACATTTCATCAGCCAAAGCAGGTGTCTCATGGCGAAGCTCAAAGCCAACGGGTTGAGAAAATCCATTCCGTCCCCAGGAGAGTGATAGCACAGCAGGTGAGAGACGAAGAACTATGGGCCCGTGATATAATCCACCCCACTAATGTAAGTAAAGAGATGGATACTAAAACCTAGTGTCTGGTGATCGCTGGCAAACACCACCCTAAGAAAAATCACAACTGGGAAAGGAGTCAGGATGGAGCGATGGAACTGCCTGGTAAGGACACGTCAAGGTCGCGCCAGCCCCAAAGCTGTCCGTCTCTTGTGCGGCCATCTGTGTCAGGCCCCGATGGACGTTCTCCTGACTCAGGGACACAGCCCACCCTGTCCACCTTCACCTGGGTTAGTGTTTCGGCAACAATTTCCCAAATGGCATTCCTTCCGGGTTGAGCCCTGGCCTCTGCCTCAGGTATCCGCTCATCAAATCCTTCATTTATACTCACTCAACCTGGGTCTGGTTTTCCCACTGCCACCTCTCCCGTCAGCACTTGGCGCTTAGAACTTGACAACCTTGACTCCTGACTCTGTGCGTCCTACCTGTGAATCATCCAACGTCTTAATGAGAATGTTTGTTCTCAAAATTATTTGACAGTTACAAATCAATCAACATATCTTATGAATTTAGACTATTAATAACATAAAGAAAATTGTGATTCAATTTTACGCATTTCATTTTTATGTAAAATAAAGATGAAATGTAAGCTGTTGGGCTTCCTAACTACCAGAGAGGTCATGAAACATGGTAGAATAGGATAGTTTCTGCTTTTATCCCTGCCTCTGTCATTAAGATGTATAGTTACTTTTCACACGACACGCATCCTGTACCTGAATTTTTGGTAACCCCATTCAAAAGATGGCAGTGTGAACTTAAAAGCCTTCATAGAACCCTACTCGGATGCTACTAAATATTTGAGACAAGGTTATAACATTATCTTCGATAATTAAAGATACATATATATTTTATTTAAAACTAACCACAGGTCCCACACATGGAATCCCTCCAATTTGAAAGTTTAGAAATTCCCTACAGGTTTAACAAATACATTTAAGTAAGGCAATTTCTGACTTAGCACTTAACATTTGACCTTTTACTTTATTATTTAGTCTTGAACCATACGTTCAGATGAGCATCCGATAAGGAGGTCTTCTCCTCACGAACTGCATTTTCGGATTGTTTATTTCACGGACTCAGAGTCAGTCATTTCAGAGAACATTCAAGGATGGTCTAGTACGTATCAAGCGCTGAACCCTCTAAGATAGGGGTCAACAGTATCGGCTTCTAGCATCATAGAGATTTGTCTGTAGTTTGCAGATATTATATGCCAGGGATACAGGTAAGGAAGAGAAAAACAAACTAAGAATAAAATATATTTTGGGATAGTTTAATGTCTTACGAAGAAAATAAGCAGAGAAATGGGGAAGAAAATGGCCACCGGCATGTGTACTGCTTGAACTATGGAGGTCAGGGGAGACATCTGAGCTGAATCTAAAGGAAGAAAGGGCTAAGTAGTGTGGGTCCCCAGCAACGTGGAGACCTGGGAGGAGAGAGCTCCAGGCTCAGAGGAAAACAGGACAAGATCCTCGTGTGTGAATGTACCTGTGGTGACTAAGAAGCACAGTAAGGACAGGGCAGGAGCTGATGCCCAGGGAGCAAGGGGGAATGTGGTACCCCGTGGGCTCATCATGGTGGGCAGGTCACCAAGGGAATTTCGGAGTAGATGATGGTGGTTTCCAGGGGGTGATTTCCAGGGGTTGCTGGATACAGGCCAACAGAGAAGCAGTCTGCCAATGAAGGGATAGCAAATACTGGGTATATGGGGACTTTATATCCAGTAATCACTCTCTCATTTATTAACGACACGAACTTGGCCAAATGAACCAGTCTTAGAGACCTCATTTTTCTTACCTATAAAATGTAGGCGTCTGTACTGTCAAGGTGCTATTGTAGGCTTTAATAAATTAAATTAAAAATCTAATGATCTAACACTGACTGACAACTAACACTGTTATATTAAGCTTCTTTATGTTAACCATACTTGGGGTCTGTTTCATCCTTCAGCCTAAAACTATAATATGCATAACTTCATGGCTGCACAAAGTAGTATCCTAGCAACAAAAAAATAAGTACTTTCTTTGTACTAAGTTAGTAACTGCAGTATGCCCACACATAGGTGGAAGGAAAAATGCTAGAGCTCTGATAGAAGCAAAAATTCTTTCAAAAGATAACTAATAGAACTTACATATTCGGTCAACACATACTTGTTAAATACCCACTAAATGCCAAAAACTGTCATGATCACTGAGGACTCAAGGTTAGTGCTAGCATAAACCAAAACTCTGGTTTCAGATGAAAACACATGGAAGGGAACCAAAGTGTCTGCAGCAGTCAGGGTTCTCCAGAAAAGGAACAGAGTAGGAGAGACTTATTGATTGCCTGCTTGACTGATGATAAGGAATTGACTCACATGATTACAGAGGCTGGCAAGTCCCAGGACCTGCAGGGTGAGTCACCTGCAGCACCCTTTACAGGATGGAGTCTGGAGACCTGAGACCCAGGAGAGCTGAGGGTGCCGTTCCGCTCTGAAGTCCAGCCGGCTTCAGGTCCAGAAAGGGCCAAGGTTTCATTTGAGTCTGAGGCTGGAAGAAAGCCAGTGTCCCCAGTTTGAAGGAAGGCAGGAAGGAGGAATTCTCCAGATTAGCCATTTTCTGCTAGTCTTTTTTTTTTTTTTCAATTTGCATTTCTTTTTTTTTTTTTTAAGCATCTTTATTGGGGTATAATTGCTTTACAATGGTGTGTTAGTTTCTGCTTTATAACAAAGTGAATCAGTTATACATATACATCTGTTCCCATATCTCTTCCCTCTTGCGTCTCCCTCCCTCCCACCCTCCCCATCTCACCCCTCTAGGTGGTCACAAAGCACGGAGCCGATATCCCAGGGCCATGCGGCTGCTTCCCACTAGCTATCTACCTTACGTTTGGTAGTGTATATATGTCCATGACTCTCTCTTGCCCTGTCACAGCTCACCCTTCCTTCTTCTAGTCTTTTTGTTCAGCCTTCACCGGCTTGCCCAGGGCCTACCCACATCGCAGAGGGCAATCTGCTTTACCAAGTCTACTGATTTAATCTCATCCAAAAATTCCCTCATGGAAACACCTAGATTATGTTTCACCCAATGTCTGGGACCCCTGTGGCCCAGTCACGTTGACACATAAAATTAAGCATCGCAGTGTCCAATTTTCAAGGCTGATTGAGTAATGCAAAAGAGGGGTAACCATGGCAGTAGAGAAGGGAAGAAAGCAAAGATGTAAAAGATGTAGGAGAGGTGAGGGAACTGGGGACGCTGGGGCTTACAGCAAACGTATTCTGCTGAGCCGGGTCATCTGATGCTTATTCATGGAGCTGGGAAAAGGGGTGTGTGTGTGGTGAAGACTATCAGTGCAAAGTCAGAGCAACTCTCTCCCAGCACAGATTCCCACTGTGCCACTGCCACTGGGGTGTATGTCTCTGTGTGTTCCTGGCTGTGTACGTGTATGTGTTCATACGTGGCTGGGGAGCGGGACGTGTTGAAAAAGTGGGTTACAGAAAGGGGGGTTCCTAGGCAGGACTGGTGTGCACTCGTCCTTTGCTCACTCCTGCTTCCTGCGGTCAGTGCTGCAGTTTCAAGGCAGTGCACGCACACAAGGTTGTGAGCAAAACATGAATGACAACCTTGAGAAGTCTCACAGTTCAGCCTTCTGCCTTCCAGGATGCACTTATGCACTTATGTCTTCTGGAAATCAGATGCTATCTTTTGATTTGTCTATTTCTCCAGAAAGGAACATTTCAGAGGCTAATTCATTATCAGAAATATTCGATTCCTCCACAGTTCTGCCACACACAATATTAGCGCATACTAAAAAGCCCTTAGAGAACTTGGGGGCTCTGATAACATGATTACTGTTGCTTCCTTAGTGCTGTGGCTGCTTCTCTGCTCTGCCATCCACAGACACCAGTTGTGTGACGGGGGACTCGCTAGTTGGCCTCTTTGGACCTCAGTTCCTTCCACCGTAAAGTGAAAGTTTGGGTTAGAGAATCATTATGGAGGCTTCTCATGTTAATTCTGTGCCTATGATTTCTACAGCTTTATTACTAGATTCTTTCACCCCCCCCGACCCCCCCCCCGTCCCCGCTCCAGCCAGGCTACATTCCTGTCTTAAAAAGTACCATGCTGCCCTCATGTGGTCATACCTGAAACAATGCACATTTGCAGAAACCAGGAAATAACATTTTTTGTTTTAACTAATGTCAAGTGAAATCCTATACTTGAAGTTAAAATTTATAAATAGTAACAAAATCTATTTGGATCACCTATCCGCTAAAAGTGTCAAGGTTTCACCTACTCACAGTGATGCAAAATTTTCCTGTAGGAATAATAGCACAGATTCTAACACGAGTTAACATTAATTAGCTAAGTACTAGGCAAAATTAAAATTTTACATATCTCATCTCACTTAGTTTTTCAAAGATAGGTTGCTTTGATATATTAGTTTTTATATGTGTGCACTAAAACGCACTTGGGGAAAGTACCAGGATGTCAATAAATAAATGGAAAGGCCAGTATAAATCTAATTTGTCTGACTCATAGCCCAAGCTCTTTCACCACCGTATTCATGTTCAATCATTTTATATTTACAAAAGTGCATTTTCTAACATTCCATTATTTCAGGAGACAGAAGGAAATGGACAAAGAATTCTTGAAAATGTGGTGAAGGAATAGATATGAAAACTATAAAATGCAATGCCTTATACGAAAATAAGAACTCAGAGAACATTAATTCTTTCTGAATTACCTGTCCTATTGTTAATAGTACAATACGGCTTTGTTAAGTAACTAATATTCGCTACCAACCCTTTGGGATGTGAATCAATAAAGAGATTAAATATCTTACATCAACCAATGTGTACTGATTTTCTCAACAGTTCAAACCCTAACCCTGGTAAGCGCAAAAAGATCTGTTAAGAATTCTGGAATGAAAGGGGATTTATTCGGGTTTCTAGCTCTGTTGAATGACTGCATAAGGCAGATCAGCAGTGACTTGTTCCAAGTTGCAAAAAAGAAAAAAGAACCATTTTTAGTTTAAAAATGAGACGGCGTGTCTCCTCAGAGAAGCAGTAGCAGTCAGAATACCTCGTTAATCTCTGGCTCTCCAGGGGCTGGCTGTGTAAATTTTAGGAGCTCTTCCTCTCATTAGGAAATGTCTCATCTGCAAATTAAAGAGATTAGACTCTAGGGTTTGATCCTAGTGATTCTAAAAAGTCTTGGGTTCGGATCATCTTCATCTTTGGTCCACTTTGTTTCATAATGCTGTAGTCCATGGTAGGAAGATTTGCGCTTGGTTAGGCTTTAGTTAACTTATTCAGTTATTTCTCAACCACCTGTCTGAGACTTGAGGTTAACAATCTTATTTTTGCCCATAACAACTCAATGACAGAACATGTGCCATCAGATCCTTTTAATGCATCACAAAGGCAAAGAAAGCCAGTGACTGAATGTCACATGACATTTTCTCTCCCCAAATTCCACGCATAAATCATGCTTCTGGTTGTCTCAAACTACAAAAACCCCTTTTCCGTAAACATCTCTTAATGAAGAAGCATAAACTTAAACAAAAATTGTCCAAATTTGCTGGGTCAGTAGGAATATCTAAGAAGAAATTATGGCTGTATTTATAAAACCTAAACAAGTTAGAGTCATTAGGAAATCACCTTATTTCCCTGACAATAATGATAGCTAGCTCTTATACTATATGACTCTAAGTCCAGTGTCAAGATCAGTAAAGGTCTTTAAGATGCAGAAAAGACAAGGAAGGGCTACTGTCTTCAAATATGAAATGATTTTTGCATAAGGACTTAATAATATAGAGAGTAAAGCCTCCAAATGTTTGTTCTGAATCTTGTCCCAAAGGGAAATTTTATAGTCAAACAATTGTAGCTACTGTTATGAATCAACTTCTATGGCTCAAGCACTCTTGATCCATTACCTCTAATCCTCATAACAACACCAGAACTAAAAATTATTTCCAATTTATATATAATGCTAATTGAGGCCCAAGAAAGATAATTTCTTAAGGTCACACAGACAATAAGCAAACAAGTATAAGAGCCCATGTCTATCCAAACTCAAGGCTGTGTTTCATGCACTAGATATGTCACATGCACTGTGGCATTACCTGAGGTCTTAGCTCAAGAATTACCTTAAAGACTGTAGTACACAAATATGGTGTTAAAAATGGTGACCATCAGGAACAAGGTAAGTAGACTCCTTCTCAGCACTGCTTTTCAACATCATAACTGAAGTCCTAGCTAATGCAATAAGACAAGAAAAGAAAAGGAAAGCTATGAAGTTTGAGAGGGAAGCCATAAACTGCCTTTGTTCACAGATGACAGATTCATCAATGTAGAAAATCTGAAAGAATCAACAAATCTCCTGGAATTAGTAAGTGATCATAGCAAGGTTGCAAGATATAAGGTTAATATAGTAAAGTCAGTCTCTTTTCTATATAGCAGCAATGAACAAGTGGAACATGAAATTGAAAACATAGTATCATTTACATTAGCACCCCCCAGAGTAAAATACTTAGGAACAAATTCAATGAAATATGTACAAAATTTGTATGAGGAAAACTACAAAACTCTGATGAAAGATATCAAAAAAGAACTAAATAAATGGGAAGATATTCCATGTTCATGGATGGAAAGACCTAATATTGTCACGATGTCAGTTCTTCCCAATTTGATCTGTGAATTCAACAGAACCCCAATCAAAGTCCCAGCAAGTTATTTTGTGTATATTGACAAAGTGATTCTAAAGTTTATATGGAGAAGCAAAAGACTCAGAAGAGCCACCTTGATTATTAAAGGAGAAAAGTCAGAAGACCAACACTACCCAACTTCAAGGCTTAATATAAAGTTACAGTAATCAAGACATTGGGGTTTAATGGAACAAAATAGAAACCTCAGAAATAGATCCATATAAATACAGCCAACTGATCTCTGATGAATAAGCAAAGGCAATACAATGGAGCAAAGACCATCTCTGCAACCAATGGTGCTGGAACAGCTGGACGGTCACATAAAATAACGAATCTAGACACAGTCCTTACACCTTTCACAAAATAGATAGAAACCTGAATGTAAAAAACAAACTATAAAATTCCTAAAATATACTCAACAATAAGCGTATAAACAACCCAGATAGAAAATGGGCCAAAGGTCTTAACAGACCCCTCACCAAAGAAGATATATAGATGGCAAGTAACATAGAAAAATGGCCGAAATCCAAAACACTGACATCAGTAAATGCTGTCAAGGAGGTAGAGCAACAGAAACTCTTATACACTAATGGTGGGAATGCAAAACGGTACAGACACTTTGAAAGACAGCTTGACAGTTTCTTATGAAACTAAATATACTCTTACCATAGGATACAGCAATGGCCCTTTCTAGTATTTATTCAAATGAAATTGAAAACTTATGTTCACAAAAAACCTGCACATGGATGTTTATAGAAGCTTTAGAGACAATTGCCAAAACTTGGAAGCAACCAAGAAGTCCTTCAGTAGGTGAATAGACTGTGGTATACCCAACCAATGGAATATTATTTAGCACTAAAAAGAAATGAGCTATTAGGCCATGAAAGGATATGGAGGAAACGTAAATGCATATTACGAAGAGAAATTTAAGCCAATTTGAAAAGGCTACATACTGTATGGTTCCAACTATATGACATTCTGGAAAAGGCAAAACTATGGAGAACGTGAAATGATTGGTGATTGCCAGGGGTCAGCTGTCTGGAGGGATGAATAGGAGCACAGAGGATGTTTAGGGCAGTAAAACTACTCTGTATGGGGCTTCCCTGGTGGCGCAGTGGTTGAGAGTCCGCCTGCCGTTGCAGGGGACACGGGTTCGTGCCCCGGTCTGGGAAGATCTCACATGCCACGGAGTGGCTGGGCCCGTGAGCCACGGCCACTGAGCCTGAGCGTCCGGAGCCTGTGCTCCGTGATGGGAGAGGCCACAACAGTGAGAGGCCCGCGTACCGCAAACAAACAAACAAACAAACAAAAAAAACTACTCTGTATGATTCTATAATGGTGGATATATATCATTATACATTCATCAAAACCCATAGAATATTCAATACCAAGAGTGAACCCCAGTGGAGAAGAGTGATGAGCTAATGTAGGCCGTTGATTGTGACAGATGTACCATCTGGTGGGGATGTTGATGGTGGGAGAGGTCGTACACGTGTAGGGACAAGAAGTATACGGAAATTCACTGTTCTCGTTGTTCAATCTTGCTGCAAACCTAAAATTGCTCTAAAAGTCAAGTTTATTCATTTGTAAAAATGAGTGATCAATAAAAATCATTTAAACCAAGTAATCCTTCAAAACAATGAAACTGAATCTTTCTGCAGCTAACTGCCCCTGTAGTTCAGCTGCAAGTAGCTTTCTTTTTTTGTGCGCTTCCTGGGTTATAGATTTCTTTTGTGATTGTTGAGTGTAAGGCTGGATTATAGTCAGGATGAGTCAGCCTCATTTATGCAAAATCCACCTGAAGACTGTTTTGTGTGTGTGTGTGTGTGTGTGTGTGTGTGTGTGTGTGTCCCTCCCTGTGAGCCTTGCTTTTCTTACATCTCCTGTTTGGGATAATGTGATTTTTGCATAGACAATAGAAGTTAAAAGGCATGTAATCATTTCAGGCTCCATCTAACTCCAGGAAATGGAGAGGTATTAAAAAGGTTGTACATTAGTACTAATGACGTCCTGAGAATAAAGGATACTAGAATTATTTTCTTAGATCATGCAAAGGACACAGTTCCGCTATTTAAAATGATTGCATGAGAGAGAAAGGGAGTTTTAGGGTCCTGCAAAATATTATTGTCTTGTGAAATGTATTGTTTATACCTACAAGTCCCAGATATTTCTGAAATACTTAAGACCATGGAATAATCTAAGTCTATGAGGAGAGAACTGCTACTGTTTTGCTACAAGCAGCTAATAATGGTTCTAAGGTAAACCCATTAGCTGTCACCACAGCGCAGGCCATGCAGCAGAGCTAGTGCTATCCTCTGCTCACATTCATTCAAATGTCGGCAGAATAGAAATGGATTGAGGTTTCTATGGAAACCACTCATGGTTTCAGGCATTTCTTGGGGCATTTTGTTCCATTAATTGTTTGGAGAAAGGAGGTATACATCAGGGCTTTTCATTAATGACATTTTCCCTCTCGGTTAGAAGCTGGTGGGTGGAGTTACCACCTTGCCTTTTGTTTTACCGCAGTCTTAGCAGCTCCTGCGGCAGCTTCCCCTCCGGCTGAGAAAATGGAATGAGCTACTTCTAAAGCTTAACAAATCCTGCCCATCAGCAGTGGCTGTTCAGACAGCATTTCTTCTCTTCGGCCTTAAAGGAAATTTGAAATTCTCATACCTAGAAATTTATGTAACTTATTTTCTCACTCAGGATTTAAGTAGTTCCTATGAAATGTAAACAATGCAAAAAGTCAAGACAACTTCAACGCCTTTGTGAACCCAATTAGCAATAACAATAACAGAAGGGAATGCTTGTGGGGAGGGGGGATTTTGTGGCATTCATGAAAATTTCAGTGTGAAATCCAAGACTAAAGAAAATAAAATATTTCAGTCCAGACACTAGCTAATTAATTACCCGGAGGAATAAGATCCCTCCCATAATATAGAGAGAAAGATTAAAAAGAAAAAACCCAGCTCTTCAACGACTCAAGTGCATTAATGAGTGTCACGCTTTCCTGTAATCATACCAGAACACAAGAAGCTCGTAGTGGACTAAAGAAGGTATTATTAATAAAGAAAAGCCAACACTAAATAAATAAGAAGAAGAAACAACCACAGAGGTTCCTTGGAGTAACTGAGGGCGGTCTGGACTCTGAAATCCGACAGCTCAATTTACGTCTCATCGCAACCACTGACTACTTAGGATCTTAAATAATTTCCTTAGCCACCATACAAGCCAGTGACCTCATTTGTGGAGTGAAGGTGAGAATTCCTACCTTGCAGAGGTGTTGTGAGGATCAGAGGTCATGGATAAGGTTCCTTCTCATATCAGTATAGTCATTATCTGAGACCCTGCAGTCATGAGGTTGTATAGGGATACAAAATTCCACATATCGTGCAAAACATCACTAAACTACTCTCTTATGAAATTAATATCCGTTCAAATATTACCCCTAGTTTAACATGAGCAGTTTCCTCGGCTTACGTTTCCAATTATTTGAGTATCATTAGCTGATTAAAGTTTACAAAATCTCTCGCAATTATAGTGCTCCTTGATAAGGAGTTAATAATGCATCTCTTAAGAAGATGCAGAATTTCATAAAGCATATAAAGATGGGGATGAAGAAGTGAAGAGGCTGCAGGGCAGAGACTAGAGCTGGGCTCCCGCGACTCAGATGGGCCAGTTATCAGATACACAACACTGAGCAAGTACCTCTACTTTTCTGTGTCTCAGGTTCCCATGTGCACAATGGAAAAATTACAACCCCGTCTCCTACAGGGATTTGTTATGAGGATTGAATAAAGGTAATATTTGCAAAGTACTTAGAACAATGCTTAGAAAATCTTAAGCATGGGTGTTCATTAAAGTAAAAATAAAAACAAACAAAATAACTCCATAGCAAAGTCATTTTATTTATTTTTTTAATTGGAGTTTAGCTGATTTACAATGCGGGGTTCATTTCTACTGTACAGAAAGTGACTCAGCTATACAAGTATATACATTCTTTTTAATATTTCTTTTTTATCAAGATAAATATTTTTTTTCTTTTCCGTGACGGTTGATTATAGGATATTGAATATAGTTCCCTGTGCTCTACAGTAGGAACTTGTTATTTATCCATCCTATATACAATAGTTTGTATCTGCTAATCCCAAACTCCCAATCCATCCCTCCCTCACCCCCTCCCCCTTGGCAACCACAAGTCTGTTTTCAATGTTTATGAGCCTGTTTCTCTTTCGTAGATAAATTCATTTGTGTCATATTTTAGATTCCACATGTAAGTGATATCACATGGTATTTGTCTTTCTCTGTCCGACTTACTTCACTTAGTATGACAATCTCTAGGTCCATCCATGTTGCTGCAAATGGCATTATTTCATTCCTTTTTATGGCTGAGTAATATTCTATTGTATATATGTACCACATCTTGTTTATCCATTCATCTGTCGATGGACACTTTGGTTGCTTCTGTGTCTTGGCTATCATGAATAATGCTGCATTAGCAAAGTCATTTTAAAATAAAGTAAAATGATTATAAACTGAAGAAAACCCAGAAGGTTTATGACAAGACAGAAACAATAACAAATAATGATCTGAATACCACAGAGGTTGAGAAGCATTTGTGAAAACAGTGGAAACGCTGGATTGTTCTCACGCACACACAAATGACCGCGTGCGCTGCCAGTGTTGACGTGAGGCTGTGGGATCTTGTTTCCCAGACGCACCAATGGGTCCAGCTCCTGGTGTTCACAGCCTGTGTCATCCCCTCCACCCACCCTAGACCAGGCTTGGTCTGTGTAACTCAGGGCAGAAGGGTGCTGTGCAACTTCAAGGTTAGGTCATGGGAGACACTGTGGCCTCACCCTGTTCTCCGGAATGGCTCACTCTTAAGGAAGACAGCTTGCAGGCCCCGTGGAGCCCTTGGGGGGCCTCAGGGGGTAGGGACCGCAGGCCTTCATCCAGAAGCCTGAGGACCTCTGAGGACCCCTGCCAACAGCCATGTGAGCTTGAAATCGAATCCCCCAACCCCGTGAGACCTCCAGATGACCACAGCTGCTTTCAACAGCTTGTCTGTGTCAGCTGAACAAAAGGCGCAAACTAAACGTTGAGAATTATTGTTACTTGGCAAACATTCTGAGGACTTAAGCCCGGGACGCAGCCTCTCAGATGGCTCGGAGGGACTGTTTCAAAGAGGCAAGGGGGGAGCCAGGATATAGAGGAGTTTTTGCTACAAAGACCAGGTAGTCGGAACATCAAAAGATTACTGTTAAGTAAAGAAAACCAGACATCTCAAGTGAAGGAAGTTAGAGCTTTTCGGTGTGTGGAAAGATGCAAAATCTGGGCTCACTGAAATTGTTCCTTTGATGCCCACCTCAGCTCTCTGGGGCAAGTCTCCCCATCACTGCAAGGTGGCTGCGGTGGCTGAGGGCTAGATGGCGGGCATCCTGTTTCCATCCTGAGTCCCTCAGGGCTCACCATCCAGGTGGCTGGAACGTGATGGCTCGACGGCTGCAACATCCTTTGTTTACTGATATGGTGGCAACCGCTTTCACTGACACCTGCAACCCCACGAGAGAGCCCGAGCCAGAATCCCCCAGCTGGTTCGCTCCTAGACGCCTGCCCCACAGACACTGTGTGAGATCGTAAAGGTTAGTACTTTACGCTACTCAGTTTGGGGGTTATTGTTATGTAGCAACAGACAACCAACACAGAAGCAAAGGAAGCCCAGTGTGCTATTCTGCCAATTTAATGAGAAGAATTACACCTCCCACATAGATGAAATTGATGGTGTTTATTCTAAAAATTAGCAGGAACGTGCAACCTTCAATTTTCAAGATAAAAGCTTTTTCAAATCCCTTTCTAATAAGTACTTAATAAGTAATTTTGATTCCCCTTTAACCTGCAGAGAAGTACACAGTCTGAGCGCTGCTTCTGCACTCCCCGCGTTCTCTCCTCTCCACCGCACGGACGTCTTCGATGCTTCTGGACCGTGCCAGGCACACTCCCACCTCAAGGCCTCGGCACTAACTATTCTTTCCACCTTAGTTTCTCTCTCCCAGACACTTGAGCATCTCACTTCACCTTCTTCAGGTCTGCTCAGATGTCTCTTCCCCAGAGAGTTTCCCCCAGGCACCTTACTGAAAATCGCAGCCCCACCACTCACTCCTGACCCTCTGTATCCTGTTTTATTGCCTTGTAACACTTTTACTAACTTGTGTGTATCCTTCCTCCCTGGAGGCCAGCTCCACGAGGGTGGGGATTTTTGCCTCTTCAGTCACTTACTTACTGACAGATCCTCATTAACCAGAATGTCTGGCACTTAATAGGTGCTCAATACACAATTGTTGACGTGCGCTTAGGAAATAAATTTAGTTTAAATGGCTTTTTTACTGAACCAGTTTTCCTGGGGTAAGGTGGCTGCCTGTATTTAAATGTTCTGACTCAGTAGGTTGTCAATAAACAGTAGCTATGATCTGAATGCAAACGTCTGCTAAAATATATATATATTTTACTACCTCCTGGGACAGGTAGTCATTGCTGAGGGCAGGGGTGGGAGAAGAGAGACAGTTTTCAGCCCCCCTGCCCTCCCCGGGGCCTCTTCATCCCCTTCGCCAGCGCTGAGGGTGCAGAAGCCTGGCCCGAGGTGTGGGGGGCCTCGTCTGTCCTTCAGTACTGGACACCCTCCCACCCAGGCTGGCAGAGGGTGGGAGGCTGACCCCTTGTAGCCCCTCCTCTCTGCCACATCCTCTCCAACCCCCAGGACCTCCTAAACATTTCATCTTTTCTTGTCTCTACTAAGTCCTTTGCCCAGCCTCCCAGGTCTGCAGGCCCTTTCCTCCAGGAAGCCCCCCTGGCCTGGAGATGCACCAGGAGGACGTGGTCTCAGCTGTGGCTGAGTGAATGGCACAGGTTTCACCGTCATTGGTCTGGCCTGGGAGCCGTGGGCTGGGGACACAGGGAAAGTGTGTGGGGAGCCCAGGTTCCCAGGGAGACCTTCAGGGAGCTCTTGCACCATCACCACCTGCCCAGTCATCGGGGCCAGCTGGGAGCGAAGACAAGCTCACATTTAAAGGTGAAACTATGCAGCTACACAGGAGTGCCTGTTCCTGGGGCCTCTGTTGCCAGAGCCCGTCCCAGGCTGAGAACATCAGGAGGGCTTCCCCAAGGAGGAGGTGGCAGTGATGTGAGGAGGGACCCGCTTGTGCAAAGGCCCTGGGGCATCAGGGATGGTGTAAGGAACAGAGTCTGGCAGAGCAAAGAGGGAAATGGAAATAAATATGCTAATGATGGCAAAAATCTAACCTCAACCAGGTACCATTAAAACTAAAGCTATCCTTCCGGAACACCCTCGCAGCACCACTGCCCAAGAGACAGACATGGGCACGTGCTGTGCTTTGACTTGGTGAGCTCCCTCCGGGGAGATGCCCTAGGGAATGAGGACGTGGCCCCAAGATGGTCCTAGCAGGGATGCTGATAAAACGTTCTCCCCTGTGCCTACTTGGAGTTCTCACTCCGCACGGAAAACCAGAAACCCACGAGTCTCATAAGAGGTGGGCTCAACCCTGGTGGTTCCGGGACACAGGTTTCAGGAAGTGGCCGCAGGCTGGGTTTGCCGCTTGCAGGGAGGGGAGTTTGGGGACCATCTGGGCAGCCCCACTCTTCTGAACTACAAAATGAGTCGAAACTACAAAATGCACCTAGCTTGTAAAAAGGAATTAAAACAGTCTAAAATAACACACACACACACACACACACACAATTTGACCACAAACTTAAGAATTAAACGCTACGTTTCTTTGTGCAAATGAAGAAACTGGCTGGCTTCCAAAGTTTGAAACGGCCATAATGTAATAAACCGAAACATTGTGTACTATTTTCACAACTGTACGTTTTGATATGTATTTAATAAACATCTGCTGAATGAATGTCTCCGTGCAAATTCGCAGACATTATTTCGGAATCAGGTTCCCAATGTCAGAGCCCATCACAGAAGAAACAGGATGAAGGTGAAATTAAACTCCGCGGCTGCCTGCATCTTTCCATCCGAGACAGAAGGAGGAGGCAGAAGGGGCTTGAGGCAGCAAGTGCGGTCACGCGACAGCGCGTACTGTCACTCCCGTGCGAAGCCCACCCTCAGGCTCTCTTCTAGCAGGCGCGGGGCGACACCGGAACACGGGGTCCCGGGCGGGCGCTCCGCCGAGCACAGCGCGAAGCCGCGGTTCGCGGCCGCCGGACGCCCACTTCCGGGCGGCGGGGAAGAAGGGGCGTAACCGTCTCAGCCCCGCGCCCCGCCCGCGGCCCCCAATCCCCGTACCTGCCGGCTGCGGGAGCCCGCGACCGGAAGAGGGAGCGCGCGCGATGGAGCTGCGGCGTCTCTGGCTGCTCTGCTGCTGCTGCTGCTGCTGTCCCGGCGCCGCCGCGGCCCCGCCGAGCGGCCGCAACCCGCCCGCCGCCTTCCGGGTACCGCGCTCCCCGGGGGCCCTTCCCGCCTGCCTGTCCTGGAAGGGGGAGGGGGACCTGAGCTCACCCCCGGGTCCCCAGGGCTTCCTGTCCCGGGGAGGGGGAGGGGACCTGAGCTTACCCCCGGGGTCCCCTGGGCTTCCTGTCCCGGGGACGGGGGAGGAGGCCCTGAGCTCACCCCCGGGGTCCCCTGGGTTTCCTGTCCCGGGGACGGGGGAGGGGGACCTGAGCGCACCCCCGGGTCCCCTGGGCTTCCTGTCCCGGGGAGGGGGAGGGGACCTGAGCTCACCCCCGGGGTCTCCTGTGCTTCCTGTCCCGGGGACGGGGGAGGGGGACCTGAGCGCACCCCCGCGTTCCCCTGGGCTTCCTGTCCCGGGACAGAGGGGCCACCGGAGCGCCACCCCCGGGGTCGCCTGCGCGCAGTCCGGTGACGCGCCTGCGTTCCAGAGCTGGCGTGACGCGCGCGAGCCGTGCTGACCCACAGAGGGGTCCTCCAAGAAAGATGTGCAGCTGCAGGTGACCACTGGCTACGTCCAAGGTGGTCCTGATTGGAAGGCGCACCCCCTTTTGGAGCCCCCGGGCGTCCTCGCCGCCTTCCCAAACTGCACTTCAAGGATGGGAACCAGAAGTAGGCGGAGAAACCTGCCCATCTTCCGGAGGGGGCGCTGGCCACCTCCTTCTGAAGTCGCAATTTTATCCGCACGGAGCCAACCTTCAGCACGCTCAGGGAATCCTGCCGGTTTATGATTTAACTGAACGCGGGCCCCTTGGACTAGCGCACACCCTGCAAGTTCCGCCGACTTGGTGGAGACCGATTTAGAGAAGGGGGAAGCATTTCATTTCCTTTTCAGATTATTTTGAAAAGGCTTGGTAATCTCAGATGCACGCCAGCATTAAAACTCAGGAACACACCAGTTAGCTCAGTATAAATAAGGTTTTTCCTGAAACCAAGCAAGCTGCAAGAGGTAATGGTTTAGAGTTGGCCTCACTGTGTACTATTCAATATGTATCCAATGCTGGGAGCCGTGGGCTGGGGACACAGGGAAAGTGTGTGGGGTCATGAGAGGTCATTATCATTTTTGAAGTTATCAAAGAAAATTCCTTCTTAAGCAAAAGCAAGTATGAAATCAGTAATCCTGCTGCTCAGTGGAATTGCATTTCTTATTTTCCTGGTATTTTCCTGAACTTTCCATGGGATTCCGTAGCTGCTCTCTTCTCCTTCTCCTCGTCTCCCTGGACCTCCAGCGTTTAGGAAGCACCAGCCTTGCCTGATTCTGCACATTCTTGTTTTTTGCCCAGACCAAGATGTGTATTTTTATCACCAATTTATTTCTCTAGCTTTCAAAACCAGAAGCACCAGTATAATCGCTTAAGATCAAAGTTTTTGTCCTGTATGCCATTCCTGCCCTGAGCTTGGAGGCATATGGCGGTGAACTAACACCTTAGAGGAAAAAAAACAATCCCACCCATACTGCTAATGTATTCATTGACTGAAGAAATAAAAGCACTGCCATACTTCTCAAAAATAAAAAAAATTGAGGATTGAAGTCACAAGGAGGCCAGAGTAATGAATATGTATTTTGAACCTATGTTATTTATATAATTTATAAATATATATGTATTCACTCATACTGTATAGTTACTCATACTAGAAGCCATACCCAGGAGATGATGTCTAGAAAATACAGCTCCTCTCGGGTTCTGCAAGGGTGCATGCCAGGAGATAGACAGTTGTAAGCAGACAAGGGCAGAGTGAGAAAGATTCTCAGTAAGTTTAAAAACCTTGAGCTGAGAAAGCCTGAAAGATGTTCAAAGCAATTGCTCCCATGGGGAGTTTAGTTCTTGAGATGGGGGCCCGGAAGGGAGAGCAACGAGGGCTTCTGTCCACACTTGCTGGAAACTGTGTTTGAACCTAAACAGCTGTTTGGACCTTGGGCAGAGCTGGACGTGAGCAGATAGAAAGGGCCTTGCTTGCTGGGTACCCACAAGCATTGGGAAGCACCCCTCTGGCCTGGCAAGATGGATTAAAATGTGTTGTAACTGACACTCAGTATAACTCTGCAAAGCTTTATCTCTTTAAAATTATGTCAGGGCTTCCCTGGTGGCGCAGTGGTTGAGGGTCCGCCTGCCGATGCAGGGGACACGAGTTCGTGCCCCGGTCCGGGAAGATCCCACATGCCGCGGAGCGGCTGGGCCCGTGAGCCATGGCCGCTGAGCCTGCGCGTCCGGAGCCTGTGCTCCGCAACGGGAGAGGCCACAGCAGTGAGAGGCCCGCGTACCGCAAAAAAATAAAAATTAAAAATAAAAATAAAATAAAATTATGTCTCATTAGGAATTGGTTGAGATTCTCTGTTTACCCATCGGGGTAAATTATGTACCGATTCTAGAAAATTCCCTGGCTCCATAATCAACTTAAAATGAAAAAAAAGTTTAAAAATTAAAATACAGTTATAAAGTGCTCTGTGTCGTGCTAGAGAGAATGGAGAGGTTTTAGGGTGAAAAGTGGACAAATGTTGAACCAGCAGCTGTAGTCTTTGGATCTTGGTATCTTAGTTAGGGAGAGCAAAGAGGTGTCCTCTTGTTTGCAAATGCATTGATGACTGACTAGTGGCTGCCCAAAACCCAGTGGAAAGGTGTTCAGGGAACTGCTGACGCAGCTAGAGAAAGGATCTGATTGATTAGTAATGTTTTCACCATCATGGGTTCATGGTGAAAGGTTCTGTCATCCCTGCCTTACGGGGTTTCCTAAGTTCCCCGGGAATATTCCTTGAGCGGAAGTCAGGTGGCACCTGTGATACTTGTACACAAACCGACACTCCTCCTGGGATGATTATGGGATGCCTCACAGGATAAGTGACTGGAGAAGGGGGGGACAGCAGCCGCCCCTCTGCCCTTTCACTCCTTAGAAGCTTCTGGTGCTCAGGAAGCCCCTGCCGTTGGGTTCAGCCTGTTCTTTGTGCTACAGCCCAGGTGTGGACTGACATTTGCTGAGGCTCCCTGTCTGACCACAGAAGAGCTGGTCTTCTGACCCCTGTGGGAGACCACAGACCCAATAAGGGAACCAATAAAAGTTGTATGTTCTCACCTCAGAAAAGTATTTGTATGCCAATGCACATGTGATTTTGCTTAAAATTTCAGAAGCTCCACCTTAAAAATTCTTGCCTCGATGATTACATGCTCTGTTTTTAAAAAATAAAATTGTGTGTACTTTGAGGCATGTTTGTTTATGTATAAATAGAAGGTCATTTTACAATGAATGATCCTAATGAATGAACCACAGATGTTTGCTGTAAACAGCCCCTGAAGATCTGGATTATTTCCTCCAAATAAACTTTATCCAGAATGCTTTAAACCACAATTTCTGTCTAACAGAAACATTAAGAGGTGAAATTGATGTAAGACACTGTGGTTCGGGTGGCAATTTCCAATGGCTCTAGCTTCACGCGTACACTGCCAAAATGAAAATGTACCAGAAACTGAGATCTTGGGTCAGAATTGATTCAGTCTTTCGTTCATCTGTCCATCCATTTATCCAGTACTTTAACATCTACCGTGTATGACAAGATAGTCTAGGTTTTCTGACTAATTCAGTAGGAATAGGACACAAATGGATTCTGTTCGGAGTTGGCCTCTGATTGAAATATGCACTTCATAGATTCTTTCCATCAGGTTGAAGAAGTTTCTTTTCATTCACTGCTGAGAGTTTCTATCGTGAAAGGATTATGAATTGTTAAGTGCTTTTTCTGCGTCTATTGAAAATGCCATATAGTTTTCCTTCCTCTTTCATTCCATTAATATGGTGTATTATGTTGATTGATTTTCAGATGTTAAACCAACATAGTCTTTTTTAATGGCCCTCACTTGGTCATGATGTATTGTCTTTCTTATAAATTGTTGAATTTGATTTGCTAATATTTTCTTAAGGATTTTACATCTGTAGTCATGAGGGCTATTGGTGTGTATTTCTCTTTCTTTGAGATGTTTTTGTCTGGTTTTGGAATCAGGGTTATACTGGCCTTATAAAATCAGTTGCAAAGAGTTCCCTTCGCCTTTGTTTTCTCAAAGAATGTGCGTACAGTTGGTATTGGTATTTCTTTTTTAATTGTGTAGAATTCACCAATGAAGCCATCTCGGCCTGGAGTTTTCTTTGTGGAGTAATTTTCAGTTAGGAACTTAATGACTTTACTTGATAAAAAGCTGTTCAAGTTTTCTGTTTCTCTTGTATCCAGATTTGGTAATGTGTGTCTTCCAAAGAGTCTGTCCGTTTCATGTAGGTTGTCAAACTTATTGGCCTCAAGTGGTCAGAATATGATTCTTCTAGTGCCTGAAGCGTCTGTAGCGGCCCTTGTTTGATTCCTGATATTGGTGATTTGTGTGTCTTCTCTTTCTTTCTTTTCTCTATCCCAGGAGTCAGGACTGAGAGAGGAAGTGGGGGAGGGTCAGGGAGAGAGTCTGCAGCATCTCTGAGCTGAGAGAGAAGGGGTGAGGGCAGGGTACCCTAGACGCCCCGCGGGCCAGGGGAGGGTAGGAGGCCATGGGGACACACAAATCCCAAACCAGTCTTCAGTGGAGGCCCTTCCCCAGTAGGCCGGCCGAGTGCTTAGTCATGGCCTGCGTGCAGCCTGTGAGCACCAGGGCCTCCCTCCCTGCAGTCCTGGCAGTTCAGATTCAGGGGGTAAGCTCCCTGTGGATGGTCTGTGAGGCCCATCCTCCTGGCTGCAGCGGGCTTTCCTGTACATCCGTAAAGGTCCTACCTTCTCAGGCCTTCGCTCATCCCTCCAGCTCGCGACAGTGGCCAGCAGATGCTTGCAGGACGAGGAAGCCGCTGGACTCCTCGGCGGTTTGCAGTCGCTGGCTTAGATTTGTCACGCGGCCTCTACTCACTTGCTTTGCATTTCTGTTCTGTTGATGGATTTTTACGTCTCCTTCCCAAATTATATGCGGAGGCTTGCTTCATCGAGATTATCTTTAAATCTCTAAACCTCAGTAACTGTTGATTGATTAACAGTCCCTCCAGGCACGTGCTCCATAAGGAAAAAATAAGATTACGATGAGTCCCAGGAATAATCTGCTTGAAAACAAACAGCTTATGCCATTTGCAGCAACATGGATGGGCCTAGAGATGATCATACTAGGTGAGATAAGTCAGAGAGAGGAAGACAAATACCGTGCGATATCGCTTGTATGTGGAATCTAAAAAACTGATGCAAATGAACTTACTTACAAAACAGAAACAGGCCCACAGACAAAGAAAACAAACTATGGTCACCAAAGGGGAAAGGGGCGCAAGGGATAAATTAGGAGTTTGGGATAAACATATACACACTACTGTGTATAAAATAGATAACCAACAAGGACCTACTGTATAGCACAGAGAACTATACTCAATATCTTTTAATAACCTATAATGGGAAAGAATCTGAAAACGAATACATATGTAAAAAAAAAAAAAGCAGCTTAGCACTATCAAGGGCATGACGTATATAAAATGTAGTTATGCATATATTCAACAACAAATATTAATTAAGCATCTGTTGTGTGCCAGGTGTGTGCTCAGTGAGGGGAACCCAGTAGCGAATAAGACAGACCAGCCTGGCCCTCATTTTGCTTATAGGTTTATGGGACAGACACGCAATAAACACGTAAGTGCACAAGCAAGTACAGAATAGCTAGAGCTGGAAACTTACCAGATGGTGGGGTCTCCTGAAGTTCTATTTGTCCCACACAGCTGGTTAGAAGTAGGAAATGGAGGCGTGCTCATACAAAAGACAAGCCTAAGATTATTATCACAAAACTCAAAGCTGAGGAATCTGTAACAATGGTCCGATTTTCCCTTTGGAAAGACAAGCCAGGCGATCTTCCTGGGACAGTTCCAGGCTTGCATCTCTTTCCCAAAGCCTTTTACCCAAAATGAAACAGAGACCTCTATAAAGCTCAAGGAGAATCGGATTTATAGATTCATTAGTTACTTACTCCTTTTTTCGTGCTTCATTAGTTGTGCTGGGAAATACGGAGATAAAGAAGACAGTGTTCCCAGATCCATAGCTGTTGGATCAAATGAATGCTCTTTGGTGACAACTCCCACTAGTGTCTAGTGTTTATTTGCAATTTATTTTATTTTTTCCACTATGTTAAATAAACATCTATTTAGTGCTTTCAACACGCTTAGTAAAGAGGAATTATAAATGGTTACCCATTTATATGAGTTCCTGGGACATTCCTTTCCCAGCTTCAAAAATTACTCCTGAAATCAGATAATATTTTTAATACAAAACACTTATAAAAGTAATCTGATTATCTTAGATGACCTTCCATCGTGATCTGCAGGAAATAAATCAAGCTTTAACTTTTGCATCTGAAAGCTATCTCCAAGTAAGCTATATGCAGCGTGCTCTGGAAAGTTAACATGGGTGATATAAATGAGTGTGTTTTTTTTTCCTTTTAGGAAAGTCTTAATAGACATCGATACTTGAATTCTGTATTTCCTGGTGAAAACTCCACTGCCGTCTATGGAATAAATCAGTTTTCTTATTTGTTCCGTGAAGAGTTTAAAGGTACGGTGCGATGGGGCTACTAGTTGATTAGTTTCCCGACTTTAACTTGTTTCCTTAACTTTTGAGAATTGTTCAATTGTGAAGCTAGTAAATTGAGTAATACTTAATATTCATTAAATGCTTAATAAATGTCAAGCACGTACCTGGTGCTGACAGTTAGAAAAGTAAATCCATGTTCACTCTCTTCTAGTTATTGCTTAAGAACTAAATACCGTAAATACAGACATTTCCACGTGGCTCTGAGGGCTAATACCTCATCTCTCCTCCAGTCTTCTGTGCTCTTTCTATTCAAGACACCCATGGTTCCATGGCTTGTGATCAAACAAATGATGTCAATTATACTCATCTTTTTTTGACCTGCTTCTATCAAACACGTCATTTTATGTGAAAGCCCTGGCCCTACTGGAGGGATTCTCATCTTTGTAGCTTTCGGCTAATCCATTTCATGTATGGAAAAGCACAAAAGGCAGACTTTATCAGAAACTCCACTGTTTCTGTTGAAACGTCCCTCCAAAAGGAATCCCTATAATATAATGTTGGTTGCCTTTTCTTTTCACGTGTATCCTCAGCTATTTATTTACGAAGCAGACCTTCCAGTTTTCCCCGGTTTTTGGCGGACGCGCACACATCCATCTCCAACGTGTCTTTGCCATTAAGATTTGACTGGAGGGACAAGCACGTCGTCACCCCAGTGAGGAACCAGCAGACAGTACGTTTGTTTTCTTTTCCTTTTTGATCAGTGTCTGAGTCACTCTTGAGGTTAAGTTCGATCACGCTTGTAAAGGAGCCGTCACTGCTGTAGGTGGAAGGACACCCCAATCATCAAAAAATGGAGAACCCCTGGTGGGGGAGACGGATGTCAGGCCGGGCTCTCACTCTGGAGGTGAGCTCTGTGGGCGCCCCTCCCTGGCTGCCTAGCCCCCTTATCACGGTCCCCAGGCCTGTGCAGAACAGCGGGTGGAAGGCTGGAGGAGGTGAACTTGACCACTGACGCTTGAGCCGTTCAAAAGGGAAACGACGTGGGCTTCCCTGGTGGCACAGTAGTTGAGAGTCCGCCTGCCAATGCAGGGAACACGGGTTCGTGCCCCGGTCCGGGAAGATCCCACATGCCGCGGAGCGGCTGGGTCCGTGAGCCATGGTCGCTGAGACTGCGCGTCCGGAGCCTGTGCTCCGCAACGGGAGAGGCCACAACAGTGAGAGGCCTGCGTACCGCAAAAAAAAAAAAAAAAAAAAAAAAAAGGGAAATGACGTGACATCAGGCACTGGCGCCCCGTGTGCCCTGGCCTCTTGGGTTCATCCCCTGAACTCCCTCAGAAACCCTACCTCCATCCCCACCCCTACAGGATCGCACACTTTGTACCTGTGATCCTTAAAAGTGCAGTCAGTTCTGCTGGAATGTGACATAAACGTTCCTAGAAATCACCAACTGTGTAAAATCAGGCAGTGAAAATGAGAGGGGGTATAGAAGAATGAGGTTAGGGCTCAGCGCTAAAAACTTCGTGACACACTAAAAAAGACAGGGAAGTAGTAAAAGTGGCAGTGCAGTTTTACATGTGTTAAATGATAAAGAAGTGTGTAAGTCCTGCAGTAAATGCAACCATTTACCACCCTGCGATATCTCTTATATGTGGAATCTAAAATATGACACAAATGAGCTTATCTATGAAACAGAAACAGACTCACAGACACAGAGAACAGACTGGTGGCTGCCAAGGGGGAGGGGGTGGGGGAGGGATGGAGTGGGAGGTTGGGGTCAGCAGATGCAGACTAGTACATATACAGAATGGATAAACAACAAGATCCTACTGTACAGCACAGGGAACTATATTCAATGTCCTGTGATAAACCATCACAGAAAAGAAAATGCAAAAGTATACATATGTATAACTGAGTTATTTGCTGCACAGCAGAAATTAACACATCATTGTAAATCAACTGTACTCAAGAAACACAAATTTAAAAGCTGCAGCCATTTACCTTGCAGAAGTCCTGAGTGTGCCTGTGAAGATCACCTGGAATCAGAGGGAAAGCGGGACCCCAGATGTGGGTAGGCACGCTCATTCACGAGGCGAGCCATCTCTCCGGCAGACGTTGGAGGGCAGATGCGCTTGCCCCGCACCCCCGCTGGGCACGGGGATGCCCACTGACCTGGGAAAGTTGGTCCCTAACCCCAGGGATGCGGCCCCAGTTTGTCTGCAGTAGAAACCTCAATGGGTCACTCAGTCTCCTCTCCTAAGACCAACGCTTTGGACCCAGCAGTTCCCCGGTCACCATCTAGTTAGGCTGATCCTTTTTGCTTTCTCAGATTCTGTATTTATTGTTCTGTATTCATCTGCTTTATTTTTGGATTCGTAATGAAGGGTGATGTAGTCTGAAACCCAGTCCATCCAGGGTGTGCTTACGTTGTATCCAAGGCAAACTTTTAATTAGGAATCTTCTTACTGAAGGAAAGATGTTTTGGAGCAGGGACTGTCCCCCTGGGGCAGTGGTAGGTGGGTAACCTAAGGTGACCTGCGTTTACAGTTCTCAAGGGGTGGGCACCCTGCTGGAATGTCCCCTAGTGAATGCGGTACCCTGCTCCAGGCACTGAAGCTAGAGGTGTAAATAAGGCCACTTTGAGGCCATTAGATCGCTCAGAGCTTCCCTCCACGAACACCACCAGCTGTGCGTCCTTTCTTCGCCTGCAGTACCTGGTCCCGGGCTTAAGACAGTTCCGCCCAGTTTCAAATCCCACTCTCTGCCTTTCCTGCAGTTCTTCCTTGTATGAAATTCTTGATCCTTTCCTTCCACCTCCTCCCTTTCTTGTAGGACCAGCCCTTTAATTCTTTTGCTCTAGTTTGTCCAGTGAGGGGAAGTTAAGAGTCCCAGACTCAGGAAGCTCGTCAGCCAGTATCTCAATGAGGAACGAGCAGTAGGGGTCTCCATCATTGGGACATTTCCTGTGTTCATAACTGTGATGGGCTGAAGAGTCATTCAGCCAGTTCCTGAGTCCGTCCGTGAAAGGGACCAACGTAGGCATGTGCATCCTCACCCCTGCTCACCTCATCCCTGCCTTCTAGCCGGAGGGGGGGAGGTGGATGGCCAAGCAGAGGGATGGAAGAACGGGCTCGGCGTTGGTACACACCTTAGATGCAAGCCACCTGTTCAGTGAACTGGCTCGATTTTTTTTTTAATGTATTTTATTGAAGTATAGTTCATTTACAATGTTGTGTTAATTTCTGCTGTACAGCAAAGTAACTTACTTATACATATATATATATATATATATATTCTTTTTCATATGCTTTTCCATGATGGTTTATCACAGGACACTGAATATAGTTCCCTGTGCTGTACAGGAGGACCTTGTTGTTTATCCATCCTACACATACTAGTTTGCGTCTGCTAATCCCAAACTCCCACTCCATCCCTCCCCCATCCCCTCCCCCTTGGCAGCCACAAGTCTGCTGTCTCTGTCTGTGCAGACTCATTTTTTTAAAAAGACCATCAGTTCAAGTGTGTTCCCAGTCTCTAAAATTCACTTGTATTCTGCATCGTCTAACCTGCAATAGTGGTACTACCAATTTACCTTTAATGAATAACTAGATTTTGATGCTTACAAGAGAATTTTGGGTTTCGTTTCCTTTTTTCAACTAGAAAGTCGACGGGATTGGCGTTTATATCCTGTGGGCCTGGGCCTCCAGACTGCCCACTTGATTTGATCATCTGAGGTATCAGAGATGTTGGCAGACTTGATTTGCATGTTATTTGATAGCAAGTACTGTTCCTGTTTCTCTTCTGGCAGTGCGGCGGATGCTGGGCCTTCACCGTGGTAGGAGCAGTGGAGTCCGCGTGCGCCATAAAAGGGCAGCCTCTGGAGGCACTGAGTGTCCAGCAGGTCATAGACTGTTCATACAGCAACTACGGCTGCAACGGAGGGTCCCCGCTCAACGCTTTGAACTGGCTCAATAAGGTGACTAGGTCCACAGCCTTTGAAGCTGCTTGTGTAATGCACATTCAGAATTCACAGACAGTCTACTCTCATTTACTAAATAATGTTTTCAGGGTCGGCAATGTAGCTAACCAGAGCTTGAATTAATCAGAAGACTTCCCAGTGTGACCATATCCGGAAATAGAGCCTTCAGGAGGCTCTGGAGGTTAAATGAGGCCATAAGGTTGGACCCTGACCTGATCGGACTGTGACCTTGGACTTCCAGTGTCCAGAACCATGTGAAAATCAATTTCAGGTTTTTAAAAAGAAAAAAAGAAAAAAAGAATTGCTTCTGGGCAGGTCAGCCATCAATAGTGAAACCAAAGTATGAAAAATCTTACCTGCAATTGGTGTTCAGAAAAATATTTATGTTTATTTCCTCACATTACTTAACAGATGCTTCTTTTTTTGCAGATGTGTGTCACATGACTCAAAGCTGAGAGCGTATTCATTTCCGTAGAATTTCCGAGTGTTCAGGTTTACAGGGGATTAGCGGTCAGCTGATTGGGTGCTCTCTGTAGGCGCAGGGCTGAGCCCACGTTGCGCGTCAGTAGCTGGCATGGGGCTGCACCCTGTCTCTCCCCCTCCAGAGGCTTCCCCAGCACTAAACACCCTCTGACGCTGTCCTAGGTCCAGCAGCAGTGGCGTGAAGCCAGCGATGAGGTGTTGTGAAAGCTTGTCACGACAGCGCTCCCCAAGCTCCAGGGCCCCCCTCTTACTCATTTGCTGTGTTTTGAGTCACCGCACACCGGACGCTGATGCTCTGTACATGTTATGGGCAGCAGTGGGTAGAGCGTGTGCCCATGCTCGCATAAGCCCCGCTCTCCGAAAGAGAGGGTTCGGTCCCGACGACTGTACGGGTGTGTGGCATTTGCCAAGTGAATGGCAGCGAGAGAAGTGGATGGAAGGATGCTTGTGAGCACAACGCAGGACCACTGCCCTGCCTGAGCCTCAAAGGCTTGGCCACCCAGAGCCAGAGCCGTGGGAGGAGAGCGGTTTACACGCCTGTACCCTCGGGAGAAGGAGAGGCAGACTTTATCATCAGATCACCGGAGGTCCCGGGAAACGTAACACAGGAAATACAGGAGCCAAAGACAAAGAAAGACATTGAGTTTAAGTACCTAGGATGTCCTTATAAAACACCTAAAGCGTTCATTTAAGATTTTCATAACTCAAAGAATACCCACACGATGAAGGTGTGGCCAGGCTAATCTTATTTTGACACATGGTAATAAGTTCTATTGATTTTTGACACAGCCCCGTGACAGAGATAACTTTGGGCGTGCATTTTCTTTTAGATGCAAGTGAAGCTGGTGAGAGATTCAGAATACCCGTTTAAAGCCCAGAATGGTCTGTGCCGTTACTTTTCTGACTCACATTCTGGATTTTCAATCAAAGGTTATTCTGCCTATGACTTCCGGTAAGTGTCTCTCTGTATCTCTTAATTTATTATCTGTTGATTATTTGGAATGAATAAGTTGATTGACAGCATCACTGCCTACTCTTGTTTTACAATGGCCTTTTTACTGAAAATTGGTAATCAACGTGGAGGTCTATGTACGTTGTTTCTTAAATATGATCTGCTTTCTCCCACGTCATTACAAATAGAAACAACACACTTAAATTAACACGTTTCAATCCAGTTTAAAGTATAACTGACGCTCACCACCTCTCACCAAGTTTAAGTGCCACACGTCCCTTTAGCGTATTTCAGTCTTACTCATGAATCAATGAAAGACTGCTCGGTGTAGACTCCAGCTAACGTCAAGCCGTCTACTTACCAAGAAGCATTTTTGAACGCACTCTGTGTTCCTTGCATTTCTCAAGTGATCAGCTGTAAGGAAAACATGAAGTGCAGTTTTCATGTGAGAGGCAAGAAGGCAGAGCACATGAAGAGCAGGTGACGTAGCACATCTGTAGGCGCAATGGGGAGGCCGGAGAAGAGGACTTGTGTTGGGACTGGAAGGGTACAGTGACTTTGGACAGATTCAGGAGAAAATAATCATTTAAAAATTCTTTAAAAACTCAGAGTTGGGCTTCCCTGGTGGCGCAGTGGTTGGGAGTCCGCCTGCCGATGCAGGGGACATGGGTTCGTGCCCCGGTCCGGGAGGATCCCACATGCCGCGGAGCGGCTGGGCCCGTGGGCCACGGCCGCTGGGCCTGCGCGTCCGGAGCCTGTGCTCCGCGGCGAGAGAGGCCGCAGCGGTGAGAGGCCCGTGTACTGCCAAAAAAAAAAAAAAAAAAAAAACTCAGAGCCGGCTAGAGAACCATTACGACCATTTGATTTCGTGCAAAACAGGTGCTCAGGGATGAGGAGAGCCACGCAGCGCCTGGCTTCGTTTTTTAAAAATATGAAGGGAGCTTGTCACAGCGTTTCGAAACAGAGAAAACAGAAGGATTAAAATCAGTTCAGCGAAGGTGACAGGTTGCCCTACTACTTAGTAAATATAAAAGGATCTCTGGGTGCACATGGAGTCTCCCCATGGGATCTGAAAGAAATCACGGGTGCATCTGGATCCTTGAGCAAAACGGAACCCTGCTACGCCAGCATCCTTGCGTCCGTAGACGGCCAACTGTACCCGGCTCCCGTCTGCGGGAGGGGCTCTCACCAGGCGGCCTCAGGCCCCGAGGGAGGACGCACAGGATCCGCGATAAACGGGCAGGGTCGCTGAGCACGTCGGCCCCCACCTCCCTTGAGGGTGAAGCTCACGCACTTTCTAAACAAGCAAGTGCGTCTCTAAGCTGTCAGCTCCTGGAGAGTCTAAGGGAAGCGTCTGCACACGAAGGAACTGCATCTTCAAAGTGTCATTAGAAAGGACTCAGGGCATCCCTTGTCATGAGGAGCAGACTGAAAAAGTTAGGAAGAAACAAAAGAATAATAGGCACTAGTCTGAGTCAGAGAGAGAGGGAGAGGGAGAGAATGCAAAGGTGACTGCTTGGGGTCTGAAGCAGGATTCCTCCAGCCCTTGGATTAGAAGGCAGAGGACCTTGTGAAATCCCTCACGTTACAGCGAGCAGTTAACTCTGAGAACACAGCGCCAAGCTCACTGCGTTAGACTCTGCAAGAAGAGCTTCCTTTGATTTATTCAGTTATTCGTATTTACTGAACCCTGTTTTAGGTTCTGGGGATTTGGAAGTGAACAAAACAGACAAAAATCCTGTCCTCAGGACTATATTTTAGTGATAGAGACAAGAAATAAATGAAAGAAATAAAAGTATGCCTGGTCTGTTAGATGAAATAACTTTAAAGAGAACAAAGCAGCCGTGGGGTGAAGAGGAGACACGGGAGGGGTGCACAGTCTCGGGACGGGAGCCCAGGGAGAGGGTCCCTGAGGAGGTGGCCTTTGAGTGAAGACGTAACCCTGCAGATACCTGGGGAAACGTGTTCCCAGCAGAAGGAACTGTACATGCAAAGGCCCTGAGGCAGACAAGGGTCTGGCATAGTTAAAGAGCAGTAAGGACGCCAGTGTGACCGCCACGGAGAGAAGAGCAAGATGGGCAAGTGATGAGGTGACAGGTCGTCAGTGATAACCTGAGCAGTGTTACGAGAATGGCCTTAGACCTGGTGGAGACTAAAGCCCCACAGGGTATACAGAGGGATGTTTCTGAGTTTATACAGAAGAGCATCACAGGGGACTCCGGGATTTTTTGCCCTGAAAGACTGAAAGGATGGAGTCGCCATGAATAGAGCTGGGAGAGTCTACGACAGAACAGAGAACATCAGATTTGTAGGAAGTGACCCCAGGAAGCACCGGGAGGGGACTAGGGCGTGAGACAGCAGGGAGGGCCGGGTGTCCTCGGGACACAAATTAGGTCTGAGGGTAACTCGGCCCTCAGTCCTACTGGGGACCTCTGGGATGCAGGGCAGGATGTGTGTGTCAGGGACGATGTCCCGCCGCAGTTGGCGCACATCACCTCCCAGGATTCAGTAGCTGAGGGCGCAGCGGAGGTAGCAGTGGGACGTGGGCTTGCTTTCCAGGATCTTGAGGGGAGAAGGGCCTCAGGCAAGAGCTGCAGGGTCTCCTAGTGGGACCCTGGCTGCCTGGCCACACCGCAGGGTAAGGGCCAGAGGGTGTGGGAAGGTCCCCAGGCATCTGCTGTGACCCGGCGCTGGGCAAGCCCCTGCCCTGGAATGTTACCGCTTCCCCAGGAGGACCTGAGCCGCAGCCGCAGGGCCTGGTTAGGGCTCATGTCAGGCCAGTTCTGAAGCTCATGCTTTTCCCCCGACCTCTATTTGTACGGTCATGCTCTCTTAGTTTTTGAGTAGTCTCAGACAACATCAGCCCAGGGCACAGCTACCAGCCAAACACTTCATAAAATCTTGTGGTGACTCTAAAAAGATCTAAAAGAAAAAACCACACTGAGTCATAAAAGCAAAATGATCATTCGTACTCAGGCTGCGTTCTGCATTTTTGCTCATCAGACCTCAGGAGAAGCATCTCAGGAGTCAAACTAGGATATAAGCATCACTATTTAAATAAACGAAAGGGACAAACATCACATGATATCACTTAGATGTGGGTTCTAATAAGTCATACAAAGGAACTTATTTACAAAACAGGAACACTCACAGACACAGAAAACAAATTTATGGTTACCAGGGGACAGGTGGCAGGGGGATAAATTAGGAGTTTGGGATTAACATGCACACACTACTGTATGTAAAATGGATAACCAGCAAGGACCTACTGTAGAGCGCAGGGAACTCTACTCAGTATTCTGTAATAACCTAAAAGGGAAAAGAATCTGAAAAAGAGTGGATACTTGTATAGGTATAACTGAACCACTTTGCTGTACACCTGAAACTAACACAACGTGTATCAACTACGCTCCAATATAAAATAAAAATTTTTTTAAATAAAATAAAATATTTATGGGTGAAACAAACAAAAAGGGAAAGAACCTACTACATATAACAAGAGACTGAAACACTAGGAAGCAGTATACCACGCTGAATTCTAGGGAGGTTGCGGTGCAAACCTACACACTTACCCAGGGTCTGCAACAGGTAAGACTCGCCTTAATCACCAAATCTGGATGACAGTAAAGATTAGGAGAATTCTTTGAAGACTGCGAGATTTGTATCTTACTGATGTGTAAAATTATTAGTAAGCTCATGGAACAAGGTTTGATAATTTGATAGTAGTTCCATATTGGGCTAAAAATGGAAATAAAGATACTGTTCGGAGCATATTTTCACTTGTTTCCAGCCCACACTGCTCTGAAAGACAAGTGACCGCAGTTCTGGGGCTAAATGGAGCCTTTCCCTGCTGGTCTAGACCGTGGCGTGCACTCCTATTTCCTATTTTCCAACAGCTGTGCAACCTCCCTCGTCCTGCCTCGAGCAGAGATGATAACTAAATCGCTTCCATCAGCCCACAGCGCTCATTGCCCTCCAGCTTCTGTCCCCACCCCCCCGCCCTTCTCCTTTCCTCACACCGTCCCTGTAAGGTGTCGTTGATGTCCTGTATCTACTGTATAGCTTTTGTTACCTTTAAAAGGTGGCGGGACTCCCCTGGCGGTCCAGCGGTTAGGACTCCGCTTCCACTGCAGGGGGCACGGGTTCGATCCCTGGTCCAGGAAGATCCCGTGGGCCGCATGGTGCAGCAAAAAAAATAAATAAAATGGAAAAAGTAAAAGGTGGAGGCAGACTTCCCTGGTGGCGCAGTGGTTGAGAGTCCGCCTGCTGATGCAGGGGACATGGGTTCGTGCCCTGGTCCGGGAGGATCCCACATGCCGTGGAGCGGCTGGGCCCGTGAGCCACGGCCGCTGAGCCTGCGCGTCCGGAGCCTGGTGTCCCACAGCCCTCCTGGACAGCCAGTCTTCCAGACTTCTTTTAGCCACCATCGATTAGGGCTTGATAATTGCAACCAAACCTACTCCTACCCATATACAGATTAAATAGATCACTTTTATAAAGTATTTGTACCTGAAAAACTAAACTTCTTAACCAAACATTTCCTCTTTTGGTAGTGACCAAGAAGACGAAATGGCAAAAGCACTGCTTACCTTGGGCCCTCTGATAGTGGTAGTAGATGCCGTGAGCTGGCAAGATTATCTGGGAGGCATCATACAGCATCATTGCTCTAGCGGAGAAGCAAATCACGCCGTTCTGGTAACCGGCTTTGATAAAACAGGTGAGTGCTGGTGAGATGCGACCAATTGCTTTGCAGCTTGAACTCCAGCTTGACAAGTGATTGCCATCCTTTAAGACGCTGAAACCTGGTCCTATTACGTCTAAGTCCTCATGAGCTTTACAACTTTTCACTAAACTTCCAGGTATACACGCCCTGCGGGTCCCACTGTCAATCTGGTAGATGCCTCGTTGAAATGACACTAAATTCCTGATCTAAATAATGGGCATTCTCCATCTGGAATGTTTAGGGTAACTGCTGGGAAAGAGAAGTACTTATACTTATCTAAGGATCCTTTTTTTTCTTTCTTTTCCTTTTTCTAAGTCCCTGGAAAAGGATGTGTGTTTTCATTTTCTGCAGAAACTGCATTAAGTGAAATGAATTCAAACACATTTTCCATTGATGGGCGTGTGACACTAGTACTGATCAAGTTTACTTGGCTGGTTTGTTAGCAGTTCATTACATTTTTTACCTTTTTCTTAGAGCCACTGTAGTTTTCAATAACTGAACTTTAAATAAACATTCTTTCACCACAAATAGGTTCTCCAGGGTTTGTTTCATGTTTTTTAGGAAGTACCCCGTACTGGATCGTGAGGAACTCCTGGGGAACTTCCTGGGGCATAGACGGCTGTGTCCACGTAAAAATGGGAGGAAACATTTGTGGTGAGTCGTGAGTTGATATTCAAAACTCCAGGCTAAATGTCAAGGGAGAGACTGTGAATAGATTAAAATTATAGCCCATCCAGTCCATAGTGTGCGTCCAGGATACTTAGATCACTTTTACAGTAAGAATTGTCATCCTTTAACTAATTGATAAAAATACAACAGTGTTTTTTAAAAAAGACACTACTGTACACATTCATGTTTTTAAAAGGAAGAGGGACTGTAGTAAAAACCAGTGTAATGTGCAAAACATTGTAAGACATGGCGAAAATTTACCAAAGTTAACTACTTCCAAAACCAGAAAAAATTCCACTTAGGAGGCTGAGCTTTTCCAGAAATGTCTCCAATTCCAAATTTACTTTTTATAATTGCATTACTTTCCATTATTTTATGTATTATAATACCTTCTCTAGGATCATCAAGAATCACTTTTTCTTTGTATCAAAATGGGTGAAAATCTGAATATTAGGGTTGTTTCTGATTTAATATGCCCCTTGTCACCTACAAAATTCTAGCAAAAAATTCTACTCACTGGAATTGAGAGGCTTAAAAGAATGCCAAACATGCTCTTTCGTTGAATAACACTTTTTATTAATTAACAACAAACCAAATTAAGATAGCTATTTAAGTATGTTAAACGTATTCTAAAATCCATATTCAAATTCTGTTCTAAACTTTTTGATCTAGAAAATCAGCATATTTTCTGAATCAAGTTGGACCCAAACTATGCTGTGTGTACAACTTTTTAAAAATTGTAGAACAGCCCAGGTTGTGATATTTATGATAAAAGAGAGTTATGGATGGGCTTCCCTGGTGGCGCAGTGGTTGAGAGTCCGCCTGCCGATGCAGGGGACACGGGTTCGTGCCCCGGTCCGGGAAGATCCCACATGCCGCGGAGCGGCTGGGCCCGTGAGCCAGGGCCGCTGAGCCTGCGCGTCTGGAGCCTGTGCTCCGCAACGGGAGAGGCCACAGCAGTGAGAGGCCTGTGTACCTCAAAAAAAAAAAAAAAAAGAGAGAGTTATGGAAAACTTTGAGAGCTTATATTTTGATTCAGTCTAGCGACGACAGCTCTGTCGTTCCACAGAGCCGCATCCGTGTAGTTTAGTAAATGGCCTGTTCCATCACCCCAGTAAACAATTTTTCATAAATTATTTATTAACAAGAGTCAGCCTCACAGAAGCTTTTCAGCCAGAGCGCGAGCACCCCCGCCAGGCCTCTGCGTTCAGCTTCACTGGGGCTCTGCAGATAAAGGGCCGCTGCCACTCCTGGAAGCCCTGCTACCCCCACAGTTCATCCCCAGCTGCGGAGTGAGGGGCCTGCATCTGGGCTGAGGGCGGCTGCTTTCACAGTCCTGGCAGGGTTGCTGCCAGGACGTGATCCGGATGCTGGTTCAGCATCACTGCATCCCCACCTCTTCCCAGCCCCCAGCTACAAAGCGTGAGTCAGGATCATCTTTGCCCTGTACCCGTTTCCCAGTTTAAGTCTCCAAGGCCTGCCTGGTTCGTCATTATACAGGAATCCAGATCCTTTCTGAAAGGGAGTATTTCCTGAAAGTTACATCCCTGGGGTGGTCACATTACTCTCACGACCAGCTGCGGAAGGCAGGTAGCATTCCGCGGCCCCAAGAGATTTCAGAGACGCAGCTCATCACAGAGGAATCCAGTCCTCAAACAGGATGTTTGATCACTTCCGCCACGACATTCTGATCTGCGACCACAGAGCACGCTGGGGATTTATTGAAATGTTGTTGAAGTTCAAATCTTAGAATTTAAATTTTCAAATTGTGTTTAAAATAATCCTATAAATTATCGTTTTGCCTCTAAGCAATATGTATGAGTGCGATACAGATCTCAGATACATTCACCTGTTCAGTTCATAAGTCGTTTGGGGATTTTTAATAGTTTACTGAAATAAAAATATTAGGTATCTCTTCTTATATCTGTGTGTGAGGTTGCCGTGTCGCTATGGACAGGTAGCTATCACCAGTGAGTGATTTTCTTAGTAGATACTAACTCTTTCCGAACCCAAATGAAAATTGTTTTAATTTGCTATTTAAAAGGCATATAAGGAGGAAACAGAGTAGTACTGATCGTTTCCTTTTCCTCAGGTATTGCAGAATCTGTTTCTGCTGTATTCGTGTGATATGTTCGCCAGATCAAGAGACAGATACAAAACCGAAGGCTCGTGATGAGATGTGATACTTCATTCTTGGCATTTTCATCTTTAGGCTTTTGCAACTACCCACAAAAGACAGGCTCTAGGGCCTGGTCCTGCTGAAACTATTGATAAGTTGTAGAATATTCTCTTCTTAGAGAGAGATGGACAAGGTCAGAAGGAAGAAAACCAGCACCATGGCCTGGGAGGAAGTCTGTGGGACAGTTTCCTACTGGGAGGACGGTCAGATTAGGAGGTATTTTAGGTCTCTTCACTCTGAAAAGGCTATTGTCTGGTTTGTTTGATCATTGTTTCTGTTTGCCGTTTCTTTATTTTTAATGACGTATTTCCAATCGGACTAAAGAGGTGATAAGAATCCCTTTTCCTTTATGGGATAAAATCACCAGCCCAAGTGCCCTGCGTACAGGAATAGCCAGCCTAGAACTAGGTGTGCCCCTCCCAGCTGCATTCCCAGCCCTCCAGGATGGAATTTCGAAGGAATGTTGAAGGGCCAGTTGCTCTTCCCCAGCACATGGGCTGACCCGTGACCTGCGCAGATCATGTAGAAAGAAGCAAAGAGACAAAGTTACTTTTTAAGGCAGACAGTTAGCCTGATTGAAACTAAATGACCAATATGGCAACCAAGTGATAGGAAAATCTCAAGTAGCCTTGCCTGGAAGACAAATTATTCGGGGGTTTCACGGCCCGGAGAGTTCCAGTACGTTTTATTTCCTCCTTTGTTCTTGCGGATTGAGGAGCGGTGTGTCTTCTCACATTTTCTCACTCTTCCCCTTACTCTTGGCCGTGAAACTTCTAAATCCTCCTGGTGGTGCGGCTTCCCTGGCGAAAGAAGTCTCATTGTTTACTTTCCGTTTCAGTTTAGGGCCAGTTAGTTGGCTCCAGTTGTCTCTAAGCCTTGATCAGCATCAGGACCTCACCTGTCTGTCCGCCCATCATTTGGACGCCCCACCTCTTTCAAAGTTCAACCTCATTAATCTGGGGTATCAGCCAAAATGTGTTTCCCAGCCTCTGTTGTCCCAGTTTTCTGCTTATTTTTCCCAGACTCCATCCTAACTACTTTTTCGTGCGTCCCTTTGGCTTTCCACGTGGTCCCTGGTCCTCGAGGTCCAACTCCTCTTTCGCAGGGTCATTAGTCTTGGTCGTGTAAGAACCTCGGAGCATGAAAGCTGCTCTTCTGATTGAATCGTATTGTGTGAGTTAACTGATAAAGTTGTATCAAGTACTACGTATGTAAGTATCTCCTCTCTCAAATTCTCGGTCGCGGTCCAGTGTAGACTATCTTAAAAGCATAATTGTAGAGGTGGCAATAACCACTGAAAAAAATTGAGACATCCCATTTTTCCTCTCATGGTTGGCCTTTATTTATCACTCTCCTTATTAGAAGAAAATCAAAAACAAGACACTATTTCTTTTCCTTACACCAACAAGAAGCAATTTCAAAAGAGTATGTGTTGACTCAGGTTTAGAAATGACAAGTTGATATTCTGTTTGACTAATATTCTAAATACCCAGCTATGCCACAAAGGACTTGTGTCTTGATGGTTGCAGTTCGCGTTCATGTACTAATTCCTGTAACGTGTGAACGCTTTTCTGATACTCTTTTACAAAGATCAATATCCTTCTGAATTACGAAGTGATGAATACCTCTCGGCTCTTCTGGATTTTGATAACATTTTTAATAAAACGACCTGTATCTGACTTTGGGTTAAGAAGACTCTGTCCATGTGTATGGCTTACATTTTGTGAACACAGTGTTAATGCGGTTCACATTCACACAAGAGTTTTCTCAGCTCCAAACCCGTATATTTAATTTTTGGTTTTCTCCATAGACATCTTAACTTCCATGTCTGCAAACTATCTCCTTCCCCCCCTCAAAACAACAAAACAAAACAACAGAACGAAAAACCTAAAAAACAACAAATGCCCACACCTCCTGGAGTCTCTGTTTCGGATAACAGCATTAGCATCGTGTAATAACCCAATCAGTAAAATTGAGGGAAATCTTAGATGTTCCATCAGGTCTGCCACACCTGAGGACCAGCACCTAATCACCCACCTGCTCTCCATTTCCTTCCTCCATCCTTCACTCGATGCACGTTCTTTAGCATCTCTGACCCCCACTGCTCAGGAGTCGACCCACCAGACTCCTCGTCCCTCAGTCTGGGGCTTCTCAAGTACGGCCCCCAGACCAGGAGCCACCTGAGGACTTGGAAACTGTTTCGTCAGCCCCCCGGGTGTTTGTGATGGACGGATTGACAATGCATCTGTTCTGTGTCCCTGGGGTTTACATTTCTAAAAGACCCCATTTTCATGTTATCCCTCTGGTTTAGCCCATTCAGGGGCTCCCGGTGCCTAAAAGATAACATATCAACTTTTCTAAATGAGCTTTTCCCAAAGAGGCCCCTTCCTGCCTTCTCAGCCTCACCATCTGCTGTTCCACGTGGGCGTGTGCTGTGCTCCCGCGCTGACCAGCTGCTGGACGTTCGCCCGTGAGGCCGAGAGGAGAGCAATGAAATCTTCACATAATAATTAGGAGTCATAATGAAAATAACCAAGATGTTCCTGGATGTGATTCCACTGGGATCTCAGAGTAGATACTAAATTAGCCCTACAGGGATTCATGATTCATTTAAGAATTATTGAAAGTGGGTCGTAGGCACTAGAAGCAAGTTTAAATGGGGCAAGGGTACTAACTGGCTTTATGAGTGGTTTCGACATTTACGTAAGAATTAGTGATACATCATTTGAAAAAAACTACACCTATATAACCTAGTCACACCAAGAAACAGAGATAAAAATAACTAAATCAGATCATTCATTTAGTCTGTTAAAAGAATGTGCCTTGACAAATAGCATTTATTCCAGGATTCCAAGGCATCTTGATGGACGGAATATCCAGTAACATATTTCTTCATTACTTCCTGAGAAAAAGCCAAGATTATAAGTATTTTATCCCAATACATAGAGAGGAAACTGGGGATTAAACTGGTGGTTTGGACCAAAGAAGATAATTAATAGGTGCATTTGATCTCAAACTTGCTGACTTATTTCAAAGGGAGTGTCATGGCCTCGCTACTTGTCTCTGGATTTTTCAGCTTAACCACCATCTGGTACCATGTACCTGTCCCTGCACACACACACACACACACACACACACACACACACACACACACGCCATGGAGGCAAAAGCAAGTATATGTAAATAGTGTAGAGACAAACTAGACAATATGATCCTTATAAGAAAATTGTAATTGAGACCAAAGAATAGCTCACTTCCATCAAGAACCTACTGCTTGCCGTAGGTGAGCACCCTCGGTCAAGGTGGCTGTGCATTCCAGAGTTCTTTGATAATATTTTGTACTCCCCTCATAACAGGAATTTCACTAGGTATTGACAGACTGAGCTAGAAAAAGAAGAAAGGAACTCCTGTGTGATCTAAACTCGATCTAACCCATTTTATGCCAAACGAACCGGGTCATTGCTTCCTCTGTTCACCTCTCCTTTCCTCTGGAAAGAACACTCCCCGCCACCTCAATTCTGCGGTGCGCTAGGGTGGGCTCTGGCTGCCAGACACGTGCCTTGGGGCTGGGGGGAGTCCAGAGGTGCAGGAAGAGGGACACAGCCTGAGGATGGAGCTGGTGCCCACAGGGCAGGGCGAGGCCAGCGCCGACAGAGAAGAAGAGGTGAGACAGAGGTCCTCCAAGATTTGGGGAATGGCGTTCTCCAGGAGCTGGATCCATCCCGGTGCCTCCAGGCTCCCCAAGCCTCTCTCACTTCTGGGAACTACGGGAGAAACTGCCCAATAAACCCCCTGCAGGTAAGTTTCCGATAGATTTCTGTCCTTGGTCACCAAGAGTCCTAACAAATACAATGTTTCCAAAACAGTATATGTCAAAAGACTAAAGTTTATTTACTATTTACAAAACTTTTTGACTGAACACATCTTTGTACAGAATGACACATTTTATTGCATAAAATATTTGAAATAGCTGAAGTTTACAAGCTTATAAGGTATGAAGCTGAGAAAATTATTACATTAAATGGTTACATTAAGGTAAACACAGGGACATTGTCTCTAATAGGAAAACACTAGGTACAATGTTACAATGTAACTGAATTTCTTACTGTTGAGTCTGATATCATCACAAACATGCAGTAATAAAATTATTTTTAGGTTGAATCAGTGCTACAGTTCTATATATGCTATATATATGTATAAACATATATTACATTAGGAGTCTGCATAGTCATGAAAATTCATAGACAATAAAGACCACAGACTGAGAAATCAGTGTTCTTCATAAATTTTTGCAGATGATTTCAATCTGATTCATCACTGCTGAAGTAAGAGCTGTCACAATATTCAGCTGTATAAAGGAACTTATGGACAACTGGGTTCATCTTCGGTATCCAGTGTCGGGGAACCAGATACGTTGAGAGATTAAATAAGTCTACAAACACCTTGTACCTGTCGCTGGAGAAGCACATACATACAGATGTCTCAGACTTATTGACATGAGAGATTTTTAAATTTCTCCAATAATGATATTTTGCCGTAAATAATTAGTATTCATTATTATATGTTCCATGTTGTGTATATCAAAGAGTATTAGTATTCAGATTGCTTCATTTTTATTCCACATCCAAGGTTCATGCCCATAAAACCATATTACGTGTTTCAGTGATCTGGACCAGGCTGGTCCACATTAAAACCTAGAGCTTTATTATTGTCATGCTACCTTCATAAAGATAAGGGTGTGTCCTAGTTTCTGACTTTTAAAGGACAGGATGCAAAATTATAAATTGAAAGCACACAGAATTCCTAGTTGTTCATCAGAAAATATTTCCCACCCATTAAGTTGTTGCCGGATAAGTGACATGAGTGCATTAATAAATTGAAATGCCATCTTAGATTTATAGTAAATGTCTATGAGAGTGATTTTCACATTTAAAATTGCCATGTGTTTGTTAGTCAACTATTTTAACTTGCAGTTTTATAGCAGAAGAACATTTGTCTTTGAAGTCAAATTTGGGTTCAAATTTTGCTCTTTCATTTGCAACTCATGTGACCCTGGGCAAGTTGTCTAAAGCTCAGTGTTTTGGTTTCTAACTCTGTAAGATAAAAACTACAATCCCTTCCTCTAACCAGGCCTTTGTGAAGATTTAATGAGAAAATGACACACCAGGAAGGCTGTTTGTGTTCACCGTTCCCACCACCCCTGATGGCGGTGCTCGTTACGTACAATCATTTACAGTTTCATGCTGCTTACAGAATTTACTCCCAGGAAAAGAGAAAATGTGTAATGACTGTGAAAATTCAAACCAATAACTTTTGTGACCCATTCAGCCTAGCGTTTACTCCCGGGGAAACTGAAAATCTCTACAAATGATGAAAATAGAAACACTGTGTTTTATAACTTAATCAGGTAGTAAGAGTAGGGATGAAAATAGTGAATTATAAAGAATTTTGGAGTCACTTTGCTGTACAGCAGAAATTAACACAACATTGGAAATCAACTATACTGCAATAAAATTTTAAAAAAAGAATTTTGGAGACTAAATCTAATTTATTCTCGATTCTCCTTTCCCACGGGGCTCTGTAAGTTTCCCAGTTTTCAGATGTGTCTGTCTATCTGTATATCCATCTGTCTATAATACTGTGAATACTAAATAAAGTAAGAACATGAATGTCCTAGAAATCTCCCTAGCATGTTTGAAGTGCTCAGTAAATGTTGCTTTCTTTCCTTGTAAACAATATAAAAAGGCAGTCTCTGGAGCACATGGGAGTAGTTTTTATCCTATACAAGAGAGTCATCTCGGCAAACAAGAACCTATTTTCAGCTGTGTCATTCATCTGGCCAGGAGGACTTTGGCGGAATCAATGATACCCATTTTAGTCTAGCCCAGACCTGAGCCAGAATAAGTTGAAAACGCTTCTTGGGTTACCTGGTTCCTGCCCTCCCAGGTCATGCAGACATCGGTACCCGCCCCCTCGCATCCCAGGATGCAATGATGAATTTCCAGAACTAAGGATGTTTTCAGTGACCTCCGAAGGCGGAGGAGTCCCTTAATCTAAGGATACATGGGTTGCCGGCAGTCCAGACAGGAGGGAGTATAAGTGACTTTTCCTGGATAAGGCGCATCTCCGTGGGGAAAAAGGCGCTGGTGGGTCCCCGAGATGAGGAGGGATGCCCGGCTTACCTCACTGTGGAGCGCAGGTACTGGTACCCCGAGGACCCGCCGGTGCCCGCCTTGCTGCCCAGCATCCTGTGCACCACGCACACATGGTTGTCTAGACAGACACACGCGTTAGCTCCACGTGCGCCGAGGACAGGGGGTCGGTAACGATTAGCACCTCCCCTTATCCCTCAGCCGTGTGGAAGGCTCAGGTGTGAGCAGATGAGGGTGCCGGGCGGTTGCCCGGCGCCCTGCCTGGTCCAGGCTGCGCGGGGCGTCCGTCCATCCTTACGCACGCTCAGCCCTCGCACGCCGTGGGCGGAGGCCCTGCGACTTACATGAGCCCTCGCTACTCGTGTCCTCATGGGGCCCTTCCTCCATGAACTCGAACTATTGAAATTATATTTTCAAGTTGTACTGACGCCAAGAGGAGTGCATTGCTATTACAAGCGAAATCTGCTTCGACCCTAAGCCAGCTTGTTTCTTCTGTTTATCAAACACAGCGTCTTCCTGGGCCCACAGAGGAGCCGTGAGCGCTGGGCACTGCGCCTGCCGCGCCCTGGATGGGTCGGCCCTGAGAGCCGCTGCTCGGCTGCTTTTACGGAGCCCCACCCCGACCCACAGCTATGGGGGAGGGGAGGGTGCCAGGGAGGGAGCAGCCCTTGGGGCTCCCGGGGGACTTACATCTCCACTTGGTCATGAGCGAGTCCATGTCCATGAGGGAGGTCAGCAGCTGGAAAGGGACCTGGAACCTGGGCTCTTCCCTGGGGCAGAAAAAGAATAATAATAATAATAGTAAATAATTGTAATAATAATAATAAAAAGTGTTCAGGCAAGTCCAGTGTGTCAGGAAGAACACACATTCTACCATTTGTTGGGCCTGAAACAAACATCCCCTTTGCCTCTTAGGAGCTGTGACAGCTCTGATCTCTCTCCCAGGCTTAGTTTCCTCATCTCATAAAAGGGCTTAACACCACTCATGTTGCAGCATGTGTGTAAGAGTCTAGAACATTCCTCGATAGACGTGAAGTGACCCGCCAGAGTCGCACCTCACACCCCTTCTCATTAAAGGCAGACACGGACACCATCTCGGATTTTCTAGCCAATAACAGTCAGAAACTTCTTCCAGGCAAAGATGTTAAAACGTGAAAACAAAGACTGCTTGTTACAGCTCCCTCTGATATATTTGTTTCCTTTTTCATCTAATCCCCCAGCTCTCTCAGTGCATTTTCTGCCGAGGATACATAAGCCTGAATAGCATATGCTTACTAACATTTGAGGAAAACAGAAGGGTTTTTTATGCTGCCATTCTGAAAAATAGATGGGACAGGATTAAAAAATAAACCCAAGTAAGTAAGACATGCAGTAAACACAGATTTTTTAATTTTTTATTTTGCTTTTTACTAGTGTGCCATCTATTGCTCTGACACATTTAATCTATGAAACACAAAGATGGGCCGTTCACCCACGTGGCTAGGAGGACAGGACGTGGATGCCCCAGACACCGTGGATGGTGGAGACAGACCTGAAATTGCTGAACAAGCAGAACAACAGTTTATAAGGTGTTTTCACTTCATTCTTTTTCATTTTACAAAACAGGAATAACAGCATCATTAAGTGACAGAACCCATTTCATGGCTGAGTTTCTGAGACAGATTAAACTTTGTGTCCTTAGGACACTTAATGTACATAACACTCTGCAGAATTCAATGAAAAGGGTATTGATTAATTTGTGTGTGTTTTTATGTTTTTTTACCCACCACAGGTATAAAATTGGACTCTTACTATTTAAAATAAAGAAAAACCTCATGAAACTTCACGATTATTTTCTAAGCTTCCCCCCCCCACCAAATCTAAATGATTTTTTTAAAACTATGATTGCAATGTATAAGCTTTATACTGGATTTATTATCTGTATCTACTCCTCCATTTTTACTTCTAATTCACCTCTTTTGAGAATTCCCTGGCGGCCCAGTGGTTAGGACTCAGTGCTTTCACTACCAGGGGTACAGGTTCCATCCCTGGTCGGGGAACTAAGATCCCACAAGCCGTGCAGCACAGCCAAAGAAAACCAAAAATAAATAACTAAAACAATCATGCTGTATGCCTTAATTCTCCTCTTTTGATTTGCTTTTACCTGTAAAAGTATATCATCAAGGCCCCTTGAAGCGCTTTGTATGATAGCCGTCTCTCTCCTGCAAGACACATAGCAAGTTTTAATTTAATAGGTAATTTAAGGCACTCATGTTCACTTGGCAATCATCATCTTAAATAATTGTGTCACATGTCTTTAGAAAAGAATGTGAATGTTCGTTTAAATATTTTAATCCCTTAGCTTGAATTTGGAAAACTATCATTTAAAACATTATTTTAATATTAGATTTTAAAAGACAAATTTAAAATATATATATATATATATATATATATATATATATATATACACATACTTTAAATTCTCAAAACCTTTAAATAGGAAGGGTTAGAAATCAAGCAATAAACAGCCACATACAAAAGGACTTGACCTTTTTTCTTTTCCTAAATACTAAGTTCCTGTATCATTTATGAACACCTTATTGGAAATACTTCAAATAAATTATAGAATTATAAAATAAGGTTTATTAAATATATTTTAAGTCACTTAAAAAAAAAGAGAAACCTGGTATAGAAAATACTTAACTTCCACAACAAATGAAAAATTCCTTGTGCCTATGAGTGGAAATATCAGTGTGCATTTCTTCCCCCCAAGTAAGGTTTGACTTTTTGATCTCATGGTCTTACATTCCAGGGGAAGGATCCTCGGAATAGAAATGCCTACCTTTACTAAGGAGATGCTCATGGCGTTTCTCATCAAATAAGGATAGTAACACCTCTTTCTGCTTCTGAAATTCAGCCTTTTGTTCCTCCTTTTCCTCTGACTCTTCCTTGGCCTTTGGGGAAAATACTGCATTAATATTCCCAAGAGAGAAGAGATCCTTATTTTAGAAAACATTACTTGTGAGAAAAAACTAGCTGGGTGCAGAAAGGGTGTACTTAGGATATGTACTATATCATCTAATACTGCAGCTTGGAAATTACGGCTTATGAGACAGGACCTTCCTCATACCACTGGTTCTATACTTTTGTTTAAGTTTAAATGATTTGTTAAATCCAAATACTCTCTTCATAAATATCAAGAAAACTGGACTCAGATGGGCAAAGCTGGAGGTAACTACAAGTGGTCAATGATGGTCTAATTTTAGACAGCAATTATTTAATACAGGCAGTAAAGTAATTCCACTTAGGAAAAATTAAGAATTCCTAGTCAGAGATACTACTAATTCTACTGAAATTCTATCTTCAGTGCAGTATTCTAGAAATACAATTCCATAGATAGTTTCCACTGTTATATATTTTTTTATTTGACATCTATTGATTTGTTTAAGGAAATTCTTATTTTCCTGCTTACAACACATGTGCTACTTACAACTCAATTACTTGGGCTGGAGCAAAAATCCGTTTCCCCAATTGTCTTCAATTCATCAGAACAACCACACTGTGTGGTAAGAATGTGTATGCACACTATAGCCAATTGATTATTGATTTATTCAGTAAATAAGGCTAATGTGATAGAGATAAAAATCATGAGCAAAATTGAGTCCCTTGATCTCTATCTGGTGGGACTGAAACACTGAAAACTTAAGTTAAATTACAACCATAGGCAGTGGTGTAAAGGAACAGTGTTGTCCATAATAACTTATAGTAGCAGAGAGGTTGGGTAAGAACATCCCACAGAAGTTGTCCTTGAACCAAGACATTCAAATTATAGGGGTCCCAGAAGAAGAAGAGAAAAAGAAAGGGACTGAGGAAATATCTGAAGAGATTATAGCTAAAAACTTCCCTAATATGGGAAAGGAAATAGTCAATCAAGTCCAGGAAGCACAGAGAGTCCCATACAGGATAAATCCAAGGAGAAACACGCCAAGACACATATTAATCAAACTATCAAAAATTAAATACAAAAAAAGTATTAAAAGCAGCAGGGAAAAGCAACAAATAACATACAAGGGAATCCCCGTAATGTTAACAGCTGATCTTTCAACAGAAACTCTGCAAGCCAGAAGGGTGCGGCAGGACATCTTTAAAGTGATGAAAGGGAAAAATCTACAACCAAGATTACTCTACCCAGCAAGGATCCCTCATTCAGATTTGACGGAGAAATTAAAACCTTTACAGACAAGCAAAAGCTAAGAGAATTCAGCACCACCAAACCAGCTTTACAACAAATGCTAAAGGAATTTCTCTAGGCAGGAAACACAAGAGAAGGAAAAGACCTACAAAAACAAACCCCAAACCATTAAGAAAATGGTAATAGGAAAATACATATTGATAATTATCTTAAATGTAAATGGATTAAATGCTTCAACCAAAAGACATAGATTGGCTGAATGGATACAGAAACAAGACCCATATATATGCTGTCTACAAGAAACCCACTTCAGACATAGGGACACATACAGACTGAAAGTGAGGTGATGGAAAATGATATTCTATGCAAATGGAAATCAAAAGAAAGCTGGAGTAGCAATTCTCATATCATACAAAATAGACTTTAAAATAAAGACAATTACAAGAGACAAAGAAGGCCACTACATAATGATCAAGGGATCAATCCAAGAAGAAGATAGAACAATTGTAAATATTTATGCACCCAACATAGGAGCACCTCAACACATAAGGCAAATGCTAACAGCCATAAAAGGGGAAATCAACAGTAACACAACCATAGTAGGGGACTTTAACACCCCACTTTCACCAATGGACAGATCATCCAAAATGAAAATAAATAAGGAAACACAAGCTTTAAATGACATGTTAAACAACCTGGACTTAATTGGTATTTATAGGACATTCCATCCAAAAACAACAGAATACACTTTCTTCTCAAGTGCTCATGGAACATTCTCCAGGATAGATCATATCTTGGGTCACAAATCAAGCCTTGGTAAATTTAAGAAAATTGAAATCATATCAAGTATCTTTTCCGACCACAATGCTATGAGATTAGATATCAATTACAGGAAAAAAAATACAAACACATGGAGGCTAAACAATACACTACTAAATAACCAAGAGATCACTGAGGAAATCAAAAAATACCTAGAAACAAATGACAATGAAAACACAATGACCCAAAACCTATGGGATGCAGCAAAAGCAGTTCTAATTTTGTTGTGGTCATCCATTTACAGTGCTTGGTGTCAGTTTATTTATCTCTTGTAAAAATAAAATACAGTGTGTGTGTGTGAAAAAAAAAGTAGTTCTAAGAGGCAAGGTTATAGCAATACAATCTTACCTCAAGAAACAAGAAACATCTCAAGTAAACAACCTAACCTTATCCTAAAGCAACTAGAGAAAGAAGAACAAAACAAACCCAAAGGTAGCAGAAGGAAAGAAATCATAAAGATCAGATCAGAAATAAATGAAAAAGAAATGAAGGAAATGATAGCAAAGATCAATAAAACTAAAAGCTGGTTCTTTGAGAAGATAAACAAAATTGATAAACCATTAGCCAGACTCATCAAGAAAAAAAGGGAGAAGACTCAAATCAATAGAATTAGAAATGTAAAAGGAGAAGTAACAACTGACACTGAAGAAAATACAAAGGATCATCAGAAAAGACACAAGCAAGTATACGCCAATAAAATGGACAATTTCTGGAAGAAATGGACAAATTCTTAGAAAACCACAACCTTCCGAAACTGAACCAGGAACAAATAGAAAATATAAACAGACCAATCACAAGCACTGAAATTGAAACTGTGATTAAAAATCTCCCAACAAACAAAAGTCCAGGACCAGATGGCTTCACAGGCAAATTCTATCAAATATTTAGAGAAGAGCTAACACCTATCCCTCTCAAACTCTTCCAAAATATAGCAAAGGAAGGAACACTCCCACACTCATTCTACAAGGCCACCATCAACCTGATACCAAAACAAGACAAAGATGTCCCCAAAAAAGAAAACTACAGGTCAATATCACTGATGAACATAGATGCAAAAATCGTCAACAAAATACTAGCAAACAAATCCAACAGCACATAAAAGGATCATACATCATGATCAAGTGGGGTTTATCCTAGGAATGCAAGGATTCTTCAATATATGCAAATTAATCCATGTGATATATATTAACAAATTGAAGGAGAAAAACCATATGATCATCTCAATAGATGCAGAAAAAGCTTTTGACAAAATTCAACACCAATTTATGATAAAAACCCTCCAGAAAGCAGGCATAGAGGGAACTTACCTCCTCATAATGAAGACTATATATGAGAAACCCACAGCCAACATCATTCTCAATGGTGAAAAACTGAAACCATTTCCACTGACAACAGGAACAAGACAAGGTTGCCCACACCCACCCCTATTATTCAACATAGTTTTGGAAGTTGTAGCCACACCAATCAGAGAAGAAAAAGAAATAAAAGGAATCCAAATTGGGAAATAAGAAGTAAAACTTCTTCACTGTTCGCAGTGACATGATACTATACATAAAGAATCCTAAAGATGCTATCAGAAAACTACCAGAGCTAATCAATGTATTTGGTAAAGTAGCAGGATACAAAATTAACGCACAGAAATCTCTTGCATTCCTATACACTAATGATGAAAAATCTGAAAGAGAAATTAAGAAAATACTCCCATTTACTATTGCAACAAAAAGAATAAAATACCTAGGAATAAACCTACCTAAGGAGACAAAAGACCTGTCTGCAGAAAACTATAAGACACTGATGAAAGAAATTAAAGATGATACCGACAGATGGCGAGATATACCATGTTCTTGGATTGGAAGAATCAACATTGTGAAAATGACTATACTACCCAAAGCAATCTACAGATTCAATGCAATCCCTATCAAACTACCAATGGCATTTTTCACAGAACTATAACAAAAACTTTCACAATTTGGATGGAAACACACAAGACCCCAAATAGCCAAAGCAATCTTGAGAAAGAAAAATCGAGCTGGAGGAATCAGGCTCCTAGACTTCAGACTATACTACAAAGCTACAGTCATCAAGACAGTATGATACTGACACAAAAACAAAAATATAGATCAATGGATCAGGATAGAAATCCCAGAGATAAACCCACGTACATATGGTCACTTTATCTTTGATAAAGGAGGCAAGAATATACAATGGAGAAAAGACAGCCTCTTCAACAAGTGGTGTTGGGAAAACTGGACAGCTACCTGTAAAAGAATGATATTAGAGCACTCCCTAACACCATACACAAAAATAAACTCCAAATGGATTAGAGACCCAAATGTAAAGCCAGACACTTTAAAACTCTTAGAGGAAAACACAGGCAGAACACTCTATGACATAAATCACAGCAAGATCCTTTTTAACCCACCTCCTAGAGAAATGGAAATAAAAACAAAAATAAACAAATGAGACCTAATGAAACTTAAAAGCTTTTGCACAGCAAAGGAAACCATAAACAAGACGAAAAGACAACCCTCAGAATGGGAGAAAATATTTGCAAATGAAGCAATCGGCAAAGGATTAATCTCCAAAATATACAAGCAGCTCATGCAGCTCAATATCAAAAAAATAAAAAAAAAAATCCAAAAATGAGCAGAAGACCTAAATATACATTTCTCCAAAGAAGATATACGGATTGCCAACAAACACATGAAAAGATGCTCAACATCCCTAATCATTAGAGAAATGCAAATCAAAACCACAATGAGGTATCAACCTCACACCAGTCAAATGGCCATCATCGAAAAACTACAAACAATAAATGCTGGAGAGGGTGTGGAGAAAAGGGAACCCTCTTGCACTGTTGGTGGGAGTGTAAATTGATACAGCCACTATGGAGAATAGTATGGAGGTTCCTTATAAAGCTGAAAATAGAATTACCATATGTCCCAGCAATCCCACTACTGGGCATATACCCTGAAAAAACCATAATTCAAAAAGAGTCTTGTACCACAATGTTTATTGCAGCTGTATTTACAATAGCCAGGATATGGAAGCAACTCAAGTGTCCATTGACAGATGAATGGATAAAGATGTGGCACATATGTACAATGGAATATTACTCAGCCATAAAAACAAACGAAATTGAATTATTTGTAGTGAGGTGGATGCACCTAGAGTCTGTCATACAGAGTGAAATAAGTCACAAAGAGAAAAAGAAATACCAAATGCTAACCCATATACATGGACTCTATGAAAAAAATGGTTCTGAGGAACCTAGGGGCAGGACAGGGATAAAGAGGCAGACGTAGAGAATGGACTTGAAGACACAGGGAAGGGGAAGGGTAAGCTGGGACGAAATGAGAGAGTGGCATGGACATATATACACTACCAAATGTAAAATAGATAGCTAGTGGGAAGCAACTGCATAGCACAGGGAGATCAGCTCGGTGCTTTGTGACCACCTAGAGTGGTTGATAGGGAGGGTGGGAGGGAGACGCAAGAGGGAGGGGATATGGGGACATATGTATACATATAACTGATTCACTTTGTTATACAGCAGAAAGTAACACAACAATGTAAAGCAATTATCCTCCAATAAAGATGTTAAAAAAATAAAAAGTAAAAAAGATAAAAAATAAAATAGAATTTGCCTTCCAATGCAGGGTATGTGGGTTCGATTCCTGGTCAGGGAACTAAGATCCCACATGCCACGGGGCAACAGCCCGTGCACCACAACTACTGACTGAGCCCATGCACTTTGGAGCCCGCAAGCTACAACTAGAGAGAAGCCCGTGCACCTCAAGGAAGAGGCGCCACCCTGCAACAAAAGATCCCGCCCCCAACTAAGACCTGAAGCAGCCAAATAAATATTTTTTAAAAAAGCAAGAAAAAAAGAAATTTAAGGAGTTAACTAAGCTAAACAGTTGAGGATTACTCGTGTCTTAGCAGATGCTGAAGCAGTGGGTATAAACGAGTTCACTGGTGGAAGAGGACAGAGACGGAATGCAAGGGCTCTGAGCCCTTGTGAAAAGGAGAGAGAGAAACAAGGGCCAGCACACTAGATGAAGACACAATGTTAATACCAAAACCATGGGGGAAAATGTTCAAGAAAGTGTAAGTAGTCATTAGTAGTAAAGCCAGTAGGAAGTGAAGTAAAATGGAGATAAAAGTGGTCATTGGATTTAGGTACCAGTGACCATTTGTGAATGACGGGCAGGAAGGCAGACTGAACCGGGGCGAGAATTAGATGGAGAAAAAGAAATAACCATGCTGACTGCTGTTCTAAATACTCTGCGAATATGAACCTCATGTAATGTTCACAGTAATCCTATGAGGTAGATACTCATATTTTCTATTTTGCCAATGAAGGGAGTGAAGCAAAGAGAGGTTAGGTAGCAGGAGGGGTTCAATGGCACAGGGTCACCAAGCAGGGATGGGGGGACTTGACCCATGACTGTGGCATCAGGTCCCTGCCTTAAACACCTCGTGACACAGCCTCTCAAGGTGTAGAATTGAAACAACTCTTTCAAGAAATTTGGTCATGAAGAAAGGATATGGGGCCCATAACGTGAGGGAAATTGAGGAATCTACAATATATATTTTTTTAACTGAGAGAAACTTGACATTGTCTGAGAGCCAATAAGAAGAACTCAGCAGACATATCAGAGTGAAGGAAAGTTATATGGCTTAGTGTATTGGATCACTGGTCCTTTGTGAGCCCACTTCTGTCTAGAACTGGTCATAACATGATATTTTCAATATAAATGAGAAAGGTCTATTAGTCTCATCTATTCAAAGTCTTGCTTACAATCAACTTCTTCATTTAATTTTCATTGCACATCAGTAAAATTAAATCAATCACGTCATATATTCCAAGCAGATGCATTTGTAAAAGAATATGAGGAAAATGAAAGATTAATAGAAAATGGTTAAAATGAAATTCCCAGTACTTCTCCTGTAGCAAACTTATGTTTACTTATGGCTTCACAAATACCTGAATTCTTGTGAATTCTTCTTCCAGGCCTTTGACAATGTTGTTTTCAAACTTTCTCCAGAAGTTAAATCCATGTGGCTCTAAACCTGGGGTTCTTTCCAGCCATGCCTGAAATAAATATTTTTCAAGTAAATACATTGTAAAATTTAAAATATGTAAAATGCTTTGTAACAAACATTTATGAACTTGAAATAGAAAATTTTCATGGTTTTGAGAAACATATATCCTAAGTTTTTTTGTGGGTAAATATTTCTCTTTCCCTTCAATTTCTTCATTTATAAAATAGCAATATTTTATTCTCCTAATCTTAAAAGAAATCACATTAAAGATATTTACTCTTTATTAAGAAATATATTATTACAGAAATCCCAGTTTTTTTCTATAAATCTAGGAACACATCTATACATTCTTTTAATGAGGGCTTCTGGTTTATTCTCAAAATAATTTATGTCTTAGGAGCTGAAGGAATCATGACCTGTATAAGATATGATTTCTTCTAAACGCAGGGACATTGTACACTTAGCAACTTTGAAGTCAACTGACTGCTCAATTATTTTAAGATGCCACAGGATTTTTAATCCAGAAATAAAACCGAATCTGTGCAAATTCACTAAAATAAAAACTAAATTTGCAAAGGAAAAGACTTTGTCAAGGAACTCAAGACTATACAATCCTTATTTAATAATTTACTTATGCAAGAACAAATTAATAATTCCTCAAGGTCATTTACAGACCCACAGAGAAGTAAGATATGAAGGGAAAGAATTCTGAAGGATAGAATCTTAGTGACTTAGTTTAATTAAGAAACACAACTTGTGGAACTTCTCAATTATGGAATATTTTAAAGAAATAAAGCTCATTCAATAAATAACCACACCCAATTTAAAAATCAGCTAATCCAATGTTGCTTAGCAGGAATATTTAAAAGGATTGTTATAATAAGATAAGGAGGTTATTAAATATTAACATATCATTGATTATATAAATCTCTCTGAAGTTCTCAAGAGAGCTTTTAATATTTTAATTAGTGGAATTTACCAGCTAAAGTATTTCTATACATTCATTCTTCTCTTATTTACAATGAACACGACCCAACTTTGATATGAATTTTAAAATCCGGGTGTCGCAGAAGCTCAAGTAACCAGGTGTGCTGAGCTAGGCGTTCCCAGTGGCCTTTGCACACACACCTCCACCAGCTGCAGGAGGGTCCTTTCCTGCTCGGACTTCAGTAGTAGCTCGTTGTCTTCTCCCCTGAAGTTATCACGGTAGTGTCTTCTGTTGTAAGGGACCCTCAAGCTCTGAAGAACCCCTAGCTTGTTTTCTAACAGTCGGAACTGCAGACTCTGGAAGCCTGATGCCGGGGATAAGTACTCTCTGTGAGAACAGGTGGGGGAGGGCAAAAGAGGAGGGAGGAGATTGTTGTCATGGCCAATCGCCGCAAGGGTCTCTTCTGTTGGGAAAGGTGGTCAGTGTGACTCTCCCAGGCATCACCACACACAGACACACAACTGCCTAGCGCTGGACCCAGGACTTGGACTTCACCAAAATCAGGACAACGAGGTCCTAGCCATCATTGTCACTGCCAGTTGATGTTTGTATAGTCTGTGAAAGGTCATATGTGTATGTATGTGTGTGTTTATCTATGTGTGTGTGTTTACATGTAAACTTATACGTACACATGCAGACACGTACATGCATGTGTGTATACTAAGCTTTCCCTAAGATAAAGACAGGTGAACACTGAGCAATATTTTTCATTCAATAGAGCTAAAAGTTTCTTTATAAGTATTATTCAAGGGAATTCCCTGGCAGTCCAGCGGTTAGGGCTTGGCACTTTTACTGCGGTGACCCAGGGACAATCTCTGGTGGGGGAAATCCCGCAAGCCATGCGGCCAAAAATACATATATTATTCCATTTCTGTTTAAAGTTCAATTCATTAATCTCACTACCTAGTATTATTATGAGCACTGGTAAGACCCTACAAGTAAAATGAATGGGATGTTGCCTAGCACAAAATAGGGCATCACAAAGTGTGAGTACTCCCACCCCACATAACTCTCACATCCTTACAAATTTCCTTCATCTAACTGGTACTAAAACTTCAAGTTGTTAAATATACTACAAAGGAATTCTACCACTTTTCATTTGATCGTCAAATATGTAGAAGACACTGTCTGTTCCATCAGTAAATGCACCTGACGCTCTTAGGAAGATTTCTTCTCAAATTTTGGTTATGAGAAAAGATTTCATAGATAGATAGATAGATATCTTCCTGGATATGTACCTCTAAAATTTATAGTTCAACTGTTCAGTAGTCTGTAATAACCTAAATGGGAAAAGAACTTGAAAAAGAATAGATACGTGTATATGTATAACTGAATCACTTTGCTGTACACCTGAAACTAACACACCTGAGTATAGCTGTTAATCGACTATACTCCAATATAAAATAAAAATTTAAAAGTATTAAAAAATAAAATTTATAGTTTAATCTATAACTTATGCTGACATGTTTCTTTATATATCACTCCTGTTTCTCTTTTATTTTTAGTTTTTTTTTTTTTTTTTTTTTTTTTTTTTTTTTTTTTTTTTTTTTTT
>NW_020837961.1:350383-389644 GCF_003676395.1 Aethalodelphis obliquidens | reverse complement strand
TTTTTTTTTTTTTTTTTTTTTTTTTTTTTTTTTAGTGGTACGCGGGTCTCTCACTGTTGTGGCCTCTCCCGTTGCGGAGCACAGGCTCCGGACGCGCAGGCTCAGCGGCCACGGCTCACGGGCCCAGCCGCTCCGCGACACGTGGGATCTTCCCAGACCGGGGCACGAACCCATGTCCCCTGCATCGGCAGGCGGACTCTCGACCACTGCGCCACCAGGGAAGCCCTATTTTTAGTTTTTAATCATTTAACTTTAGTTATGTGTATTATATCAGCCTTTTTAGCCATTTTGGTAAGTTGTCTAAAATCCTTTTGGGATAAAAATTGGGCACACACGAATTGAAATTCACGGATCGTGCTGTGTTCATATGTAAGAGGAAAGGGATGAAGTATTTTCAGTAGCTGCTTAAATGCTTGTGGTGATGATTCCCGAGTGTTCCCAGTGACAAAGTGTCAGCAGGACAGGCTTCTTACGTCACACAACACAGCACACACATTCTCTCCACCCCATCAGAATGGGAGGGTAACCCCTGCGTGTTGACAAAGCCGCGTGCACACCTGAAGTCGTTGAAGTCCAAGGCTGTCATGGTCTCCAGGACGGAAAACTGCTGGACCAAGAGCTTGAGTATCACCCCCACTCGGTGCATTCGGGTCACCACCTTCAGCATGTTCCTCTCATCCCTGACCTGGGGGTTAGGAGATGAACAGAGTCCTCAGGCCTCAGCTCTGGAAGACACTAAATAGAGTGTAAATAACGATGTGTTCCTGTCAATGCCGTCTCTACTCTAAGGAGGGACCTTGGCACTAAAATGCGCCTTAGGTCAACACTGAACTCATAGCAACTCTGAATTGCGTACAAGGAACGCCTGCAACCTCAAAATCATTTTTTTCTTTAAAAATAGAAAACTATATGGAAGCAAGTTTTAGGTAAATTCTGGACCACAACTCCCACCGATTCCTTAGCAAATGCCTCTGTTAGTTTTGCTTTAAGGAATAAAGTCCAGGGGAACATGGGGACCCGTGCGTGCAGGTTAAGCAGACCCCTGGGTCCGTGGGCTCCGTCCTGAGGCGGGAGTTGCCGCTGAGACGGATGGGGTTTGCGTTCACAGGTACGAGAAGGGCACTGTCCGAGGATGGATGTTCTCTCCTCCCAGCCCCCTTGGCGCAGGGACTCCGAGCTGGGGGACCCAAGGCTGGGTCCTGTGTCCTCCAAGGGCGGAGGAAGGTGTGGGTAGGATGCGGGCTGGGAGGGAGGCTGCGGGAGCTTCGCGGGGCGCCCCTCTCTGCCCTCCCCCGCATCCCCTCCCACTTTCTCCTCCTCTTTCTCTCCGTCTCCTTTCCTCACCATTGCTCCTGTCTTCCCATGCAGACGTTCAGTAGAAATACAATTCTGGTACCTACTGATGAACGAATCGGCATTAGCTGTCCTGGCAATCCACCGTCGTTCGTCATAACTTTTTTTTAAGGGAAAAATATGGAGTTCTAAGCAAGGGGCTTGAAACTAAAATTGGAAAGGAACCTTGAAGCAAGGTGATGACGAGGCTGGGAAGATGTGACTAAACTCTTCTCCGCTACAAACTTTTTTCCCCCGTTAAGTTATAATTCCACCATTTGGTGTTAAACTTTTCCCATTAATAACACTTTCTACTTTCTCCAAGAAAAATATGAAAACAATATTGTGACATGGCAACTCACGTGGCCATGCTGAAAGATCTCGCGAACAGAATCCAGTTCCCAGAGGATCTGCTTAAACCAGAGTTCATAAGCTGCGAGGGGAAAATCATTGTCAGTTGGAAAGTGATGGGAGCCTTTTGGCCATAATTATATGAAAGACTCGGTTAACACACTGATAGAGAAATCAAAATGGAACTTAAAATTCAATAAAGGCCAATATAGCCCCATTTTATGCTACAAACAAATATTAGTGATAAAGTTATAACAGCCTCCTTTTATTGAGTGCTTGAATATGCCAGGCGTGTTATCCATATGCTTTACGTTATTTTCCAAACGACTTCTCTCAACAAAATATTGTTAATGTCCTTGAGGATATAGCACATAATCTAAATCTAACTTCCCGTGTGGAAGCTGGAGGTGTGTGGAGAAGTGGAAGTGATACTAAACTTCTATAGAGTGAGACCCTAATACACATTAACCTAATGAGTATGACAACGTATTTGTTTCTAGGAACTTGGACTCTATGGGGAGGACAAGCTATGAACAGGATGAAACTCTGTCATACTCATCTATTTCCCACAGTTCCTAGCACAGTGTTTGGCGTAAGATAAATGCTGGGTGATTATTATATAAATAGATGAATTAAACAGCCAGTGTAGTCACTAAAGGAGCGTGGAAACCAATCACCTTAGTGATCGCTCGTGTCTTCTGTTTGGGCACAGGCTGTGCTTCTGTACTAATGAAGGGGATCAAATTGTACCTTTAAATTACATTTAAGGAGACTTTCAGAAATCTATTTTCCATATGTGGACAAAAAGAGCAAACCAAATGTATTTTTGGATCAGTTTGTGAGTCACGTTTTCAGGTTTAACTTGGTGTAGCTGGTCCCATGACCCACCGACCACGTGTTCTGATGGAAGGAAAGTCTCCGCATCAGACGATAGGTGCTACCATTCGCTGTGTGCTGACTGTGTGCTCTACCTTGAGCTCAGTGCTTAGTGCACGTTACTCATGTCATCCTCACAGCAACTCTATGCATGAGAGGAAACAATCATTCTTTCCATTGTATAGGAGGGGAAATGGCGAGAATTACTGGTCAAGAAACCTGACCGAGGTTACACCATCTTTAATGGTAGAGATGGGATTCGAAACAGATTTCTGATTCCCAACGTGTGCTGCCCTGCGGTGATTCCTCCCCTGCTGATTTTGCCTTCGAGCCACTGATAAAAATGGCAACATAAAAAAACAGGAGAAGTAACACATTAGCCCCATTATTTTCCATTTTTAATTCTGTTTAACTCAAAGGAGACGATCATATTAGCCAGTCCGCGAAGAAAACACTCATTTGAGGAAAAGGCACAAAGAATTGATAGGACAAGGAAACATCTAGAAACGCAGCACCGACCCGCATGAGTCACTGGGCCCTGGTCAGCCAGATGGCAGTATTATGACACCAACAATCTTAGAGGAAATCTAAAGGTTTGCGGATCACAGACCTCTGAAAGACATGTTTGTGAAATTTTGCACAAAATTTCAAAGAGTTCAGGGACTTCCTAAACTTCCAAAGTCAAGGACTCTACGTTAAAAACCACTACCCAGAAGCAGAAGTATGGAGACTAGGAACACACATTTTAGACAAAATTCACATTCCTGTTTAGTACCAGCTCTCCGTAGGATATGTAAAGTTACAGTAAATGTGAGGGATCTGTCTCTTGAAAATAGTCTCCTAACGTTCCAGGTGGAAAAAAAGTGACCTCTTAGCTTGCAAATTCTTTGTGAATTCCAAGAGATAGAAAGCCCCCTTGGGTTTAGGACAGAGTCCTGACTGATCCAACAAGCACGGAGGTAGCAGAAAGAAGACTGTTATAAATCGCAGAAGGAGGTCCTATGAGAACTTATCTGGCAGCGAAGGATTCACGAGCATCCTAACAACGGGGATTTCTTAGTCCTCCACCGTCTTACAGGTAAAAGTGTGGTAACTTTCCTCATTACTGATGGAAAAGTCCTATGAATAGCTACTGTCCAACCTTGTGTGCAACTTACCTTGATGAGTTATGATGAAAAGATGCTCATCATGGATTTTATTTCCTTTTATTTCACTTTGAAGTTCCTGCGCATTCAAAACTTTTTCCAACTTTAAACAAAAAAATAGAAACACTGATTTTGTAGAAACTTCCAGTTACAAGATGAATACGTTATGTGGATCTAACGTATAGCATAGTGATTATAGTTAATGACAATGCATTACATACTAGATCTTAAGTGCTCTCACCGCAAAAAAAAGAAAGGGCTATTATGTGACATGATGCATGTTAATGCTCTGGTGGTCATCACTTTGCCATATATAAGTGTATCAAATCAACGTGCGTGCACCTTAAACTTATGCAGTGTTATATGTTAATTATATCTTGATAAAGCGGAAAAAAGATTACAAAGAAAGACTGATTTTGAAATCGCAAAACTAGATTTTTACCAACTTTAATAAATAGAATACAATACTGAAAAAAGTCCCCCAAATCCCAAATGCTCAGGAACCAATCTACTTTCTTTTAAACAATTAATGTGTCTTCATAAAGAATGAGTTGAATTCATGAGTTTTATTCTTTTCAGAAGAAAGTATATTTGGTAGGAATCTATCGTAACAAATGCTGTTACCCTCACTGAGAAATCATGTCCCTTCCATCTCTTGCCCCATCTCTTGACCCTCATATCCCTTCCATCTATAAAAGCTTCATAGCTTGCTTAGTCTACTGTGTGTCCGCTACTCTTTTATTCTCCTAAAGAGTTGATTCTAAGACCTTAACGTTGCCTGTCAGCTCATCCTTAGAAACCCACCAACAAGGGCATCAAGGGCTCTAATCACTTCACATCTTAAAAACAATCTCCAGGGACTTCCTTGGCAGTCCAGCGGTTAAGAGTCCACGCTTCCACCTCGGGGGCATGGGTTCAATCCCTGGTCGAGGAACTAAGATCCCACATGCCGCGTGGCATGGCCAAAAAAAAAAAAAAAAAAAAGATAAAAATAATCTCCAAATGCCTCTTTGTAACATCGTTCTTTCATCTAAACATACGCCTTCAACATTTCTAGTTTACGATAAAGAATTTAAAAGAGAAAATGTTCTGGCTACATTTGCAGTTATCTAGGCTGGGATTCAGTAACCAGGTCTCAGGTATACAAGTTGTGCAACGCCTGCCAGTTATCTGCGCTTTATCTCATCCCATGTGTCCTCGGCCTGGGTTCTGCTTTCTCTGCTTTCATTGTATTTCTGTCAGGCAGATGAATCTTCACATGTGAGTCTCTTGACGTGTTCTAACAAAACTTGAAAAAGCATACGTGTGTATGAAAAGAGATATCTTTAGGTCCAGAAAACTATCTGGCGACTGAGAAGACAAACAAACAGACAAACAGAAACCCCAACATGAAAATGTCACCTAGCGCTTAGCAATGAAAGCTCCTCCTTGTGAGGACTCTGCCACTTACTTGCAGGTAGTTCCCATAGATAAGTCCCCCTTTACTGGCTCTATTCACACCCATTTGTGATTTGTCTTCTTCACTGCCTTGTACAGAGAGGTTTTTAAAAGCATATCTGCAGATGAAAAAGTGAGAAGAAAAAAATAGAGCTTGAAAAAGAACAGTAACTAATAAAAGGACTGATGAGAATTCCCTTATTGCTAACTTTTCAAAGTAGATTATTAAACAAGGGAAGAAGGTGACAGTGTTCACCCTTGCTTTTGAAATTCCGAAATTAGTGTTCATACTTGACATTCCTAAGAGCTTACGCATACTTAGGATAGAGGTAAATACTCACCCAAAGCTGCTTCCTAAACATGGGCACCCACTCATGGTGAAGACGTGCTGTCACAGGAGCCCTGAGCTTTGCCTCTGGCGGGGTGATGTCTTTGCCCCCCAGATGTTCCACAGCTGCCTTTTATGGACCCTGCCCACCCTGCCCAGCCAATCAGCCCCTCTGTGTCTCTTACCAAGGCTCTTGTTTCAGCTGGAACAGAAGCTGAACTTTGGTAAACGTTAGAGTGGATTTGTGTTTGGGACAGTTTGTTTGCTAGAAGTGTGAGTGTTCTGCCTAACAATATTGGACTTGTCAACTTCTGCTTTCACATGCACAGTAGCAAGGAGCAAATAACTCGGTAAGAGGCAAAGGGAACAACCCAAAGATTTAACTATTCTGTTCCAAGAGCACATTTTCATAGTGTTTCAGTGTATAAGAGGGTAAGCTTGTACACTGTATGAGAAAAACAAATATTTATTCTCTCAGTCTCACATTTGAATATTCTTACAACTCCTCAGCTACAAACGGACCTCGAATGTCTCTGGGGAAAGAAATTCGTTATGTAACAGACGTAGGATTCATGCTTAAACCCCGTTTCCAGCCCCTCTTCATAGCTCTTCTGGCCTGAATCTCATCTAATGATTAGCAGCAGTTAGGCTGCTGTATTGAATTGGAACTTAAATGCACATTATTAATTTACTGGTCACCTGTCACACCCTGATTACCAGGCAGTGGCAGTCATCCCACTTTGTCTGCAGACAGTTTTTATTTTTATTTCTTTTTTCCTTTTTTTTTTCCAGGATACAATATATAATGAGCTTGGTCAGGTGGACGTACATGTTTAATCAAATGGTGACGGTGGCATTGCTTTGAGAACACAAAGTTAGCATTGCCTCATCCAGACTCTCATGTTGTCAAATCACGTGTTATGATGCAGTGCAGACAATTTCTAAACGATAATAACGTGCCCAGGGTTCCAAGCAATGTCTGTGAGAAAGTATTCTTTCTAGAAAACATTATTTACTGGACTAACTTCTAAACCGTTGCTTTGAGGCCCCTGGAGCCAGGGCAGAAGCTCCATCCCCCTCCCTACCCGCCGCTGAGAGGCACGAAAAAACACACAGACAGACAGCTTTTCCTATTTCTCTCACCGTCTAAAGGGATGGATTTATGTCATCAGAAGTCAGAAGCTTCATTTCTAGTCTTGGCTGACTAATTTGCGATATGGGAAAATTCACTTAATGCCTGTACACATCAACTTCTTCATCAAAAGCAATGAAGGTGTTAAAGTTGATTGCAATTTCAAAGGTCTTCATCCACATGAAAATTCTGATTTTATGACTATAATAAATTGTAACATCAATGCAGTTTTACAAAAGTATAAACAGCATGAAAATGTTATAAGAGCTGGGAAATCATCTAAACCACATCCTAGATCCCTGTACTCCACTGGGGTGTTTACAGATACCTCAGGCCATTGCTTATTCCCTGGACTGGGGGTTGTCAGCAGGAAAGGTAGCAATTGTTCCTGGTGTGCTGGCCCAGAGTGTCTGGAAGCAGAAAATATTTAATAGCTCCTCCTTCTCTACGTGGTCATTCAGCTAAGTGTGTGTTTACAAAGAATACAGCTAAATAATTTATTCTACTCTCTTTAAGCCTTTCAGCTGAGAAATGATCTTCACTTACTGGTCCCCATGCTAGTGAAAGAAATAAGGAAATGATGTTGTTTTCACTATAAATTAGAAAAGTTAGATATTTTAGAAGCAAAAAAATTTTCTGTCTTTTTTTTTTTTAAACAACATTCCACTTAGATCTCCTAAGCAGTGTCAATTCAAGTGGCTTATCTGAGCAACACAAGAGCTGATTATTCAAAGATTTGAATTCAGTGCACCAGAGAAATCCTAAATTAACCTAAGAAAAGCTTGTTTCCTTCAGCCAGGACAGTAGCTACAATGACAGCGCTCAAACACATGTATTCTCATTCTTTTCTTTCTTTTTTTGGCTGTGTTGGGTCTTCGTTGCTGCGTGCGGGCGTGCGGGCTTTCTCTGGTTGCAGCGAGCGGGGGTTATTCTTCCTTGTGGTGCGCAGGCTTCTCATTGCGGTGGCTTCTCTTTGTTTCAGAGCACGGGCTTCAGTAGTTGTGGCACGCAGGCTCAGTAGTTGTGGCGCACGGGCTTAGTTGCTCCGCAGCATGTGGGATCTTCCCGGACCAGGGCGCGAACCCATGTCCCCTGCATTGACAGGCGGATTCTTAACCACTGCACCACCAGGGAAGCCCTCATTCATTTTTGCAATAGAAAGTATTATGAGATTTAGGACTAGTTATATTCTGGTCAGCATCTTGCCAACACTTAAATGTTGCCACTTGAAAACCAATTTGTCAACCTGATGCTTACCCCATACTGAAAACGTTTTCTTCGTGATCAGGTTTAAAACTTCTATAACCAATGTAGTACTTACTGCTCCCAACATAGCTTATGTACTGGATATTTTATACAGACCTTCTAGAAATATACTTTAACGCAAAGAAATCTCACGGTAAGAACCTCAGACATTAATTAGAGCAGGTGAAAAGAGGAGACCATATAGCTACAGGCAATGCTTTGTGGTAATCTCTTCTAAACTCTTCACGGGTCCTCAAGCACATAACTCTGTGTACCCATGGGTTACAGAGAGAAAATGCTAGAGGCAAAGCTGCCTGATGTCCATGCTTAGAAGACAAGAATCATGCCCAATCCTGGGCCGAACGAAACCCTCCAAACCATCCAACCTGTAGAAGTAAAAATACTGAAAACGTGGGAGACAAAATAACATTTTTTTCTCAGATATGTCCTAAAAGAATATTAAAGGAATATCAAAAATAACTTGACTGTCAAAATAAAAACCCATGTCTCTGGTTCTTTTCTTGGCCTAAGATTAGGGGGTAGAGAGTGAGCCCGTGAGATGGAGCGAAGGGAAGAATTAGCAAGAGCTGGTGTTGGGCGTAATTCAGAAAGTGAGGGGAATTTACTTTATTCCTTCAGCCCCACAGCATTGGTTTCAAGCAAAAGGCCACCTGTAATCTGCTGAGGAGTGGTCCATTTCCTTCTTTCACATAACCCTCAAATCTTAGAACTGCCACAATCCCCACTCTACTCTCCAGCCCGACTGTTCCCATTTTTCTTACTCAACAGTTAGAGATGGTGGCAGACATGGAAACACAAAGCCAGGAGGGGAGTTCTCATGGATAAATGCCCCAGCATCCTGTTTTTCAGAAGATGATCCTGAAAACACCCCACACTCTTCTGGGACCATCCAAGCGGAATCCCTACTTGTCTACAGCCTTGACCTCCATAAGGAATCCTGATTTTGGTTTTTCCTCCCTCCCTGCCTGTCTCATCACCTCACCTCCTCCTGGGACCAGTTCCCAAAGAAACTCCCTCTGCTCAAGCCCTTGCCTCAGGCTCTGCTTTGGAGAAAACCAAAGCAATATGCAGATCTCTTATTCATCATTTAGGAACGAAATAGTTACCTTTGTTTTTCAAAATCTTTTTCCTTTCCAAGCAAAGAAAGTTCTGTAAACATAGCAGCCATTCAGCAATCCATTTCCATTCATTTATTTGGTATGGTGAATTGCCTTTTGTTGTATGAAGTAGCCTTTCTTTGTTGCTTTGTTGTTGCTGATGTTTTGTTTGATTCCCATAGATGGGCATCTCAAGAGAATTAAAACCCCTTACCTGGGTGCTTCCCTGGTGGTCTAGTGGTTAAGACTCTGCACTTCCAGTACAAGGGGTGTGGGTTTAATCCCCGGTCAGGGAACTAAGAGCCTACATGCCCTGCAGTGTGGCCAAAAGAATTAAAAATTTTAAAATTAAAAGCAAAAACTTTACCTGGAATTTAAACTTAGTTGTAAAAGTAGGAGCTTTGCAAAGTCTTTTGGTAAAACTCTGCAACAGCCATCAACAAGTAATATTTGCTCAGTTGTAACTATTACGGCAGACCCCTAAGAAGCAGAAAAGAAACGCTTAGGACACGAATTTCAAGGGAAGGGGTACTCAGGTTGCAAATTATGGCTCAATTAAGGGACTATTTCTTTCCTCTGTGTGGATGTAGGATGACTAGCGTCATCAAGAAACAATGCAGAAGGCTGTGATTAAGAAAAGAGATTTGGGGGGCCTTAAGAATCACAATTTGGGAGACATAGATTCAGGTAAAACCAAAAAAGTGTTCTGGGGAAGACAAAAAGCCACAAGGTTGTTAAAGCTGCCTGGTGAGAGCTGTGATGGGCTCCAGCTTGAGCCAGGAAACATTTGCCTTCAAGGATCATGAGTTGTTTTAGGGCAGGGATCTGCTAAGAAGACAGACCGTCATGAGTTATTTCAGGGTAACAGTCTGAGAAGTATCTCGAGTTTCTGGCAGACATTCTGGATGCCTTCTTCGGACAGTAAGTGGTCAAAAGGTCGGGTTCCATCCAGGCTACTGTGCACAGGTCACACTTCCTTACTGGCCTCCTGGCTCCATTTTGGAGAGCTCTCTTAACAATACCAACTCCATTTTTATTTTCCTTCCTTTGACGGAGATCTTCCATTAGCAGCACTGATGGTGAACCATCTGGTTATTTCGCAACAGTATCAACTCCCTCGCTTCCGGGAAGGCTCGTTCTCAGAAAGCATGCCCACTGAGGGGTAAAGAGGTGGCTGTGTGAGAGGTATGCCCTTTGAGAGTTTATGGCCCCATAGGAGCAGCACGAAGCCATCCAGGAAGGGAGTCTTCGAAATAGGCATGTATCTTCATTGGGAGGGGTCTTAGAGGAGTGGTTAATCATCTCAAGACCTCAAGCTACCATTATTCCTGTGGAAGGTATCATAGCACAACAGCAAAAGATACAAAGCTTAGACTGTTTAAAACAGCCAAGGGAGAACGAATCAGAAGCACGATTAGAATCACTAGTTGCGATCCGGATCGCAATGAGGCCCCGAGTCCAGAGCGGAGCCAGCTGATTCTAGATGTCAGGGTCAAAGCATGTTTTGCAAGGTCTCTGACGCTGTCATCAGGTGTTTAGGTAAACTTTCTGAGTGGCTCAGATACAGAAGGTACAAAGATTGTCTATACAGACATGATGTTATGGTGATTTCTCTGAGGTTTATATCAAGTTGTCCAATTTTAGTTCCCATGACTTTGGAAAAAGGGCAGTTTTAGTTCTCAGTGATTCCAAGTTTTCAAAAAATGGGAGAGGAACTGAAAATGTTACTTTGGAGAATTATAGCCAGATATTGGAGGACACCAGAAGAATTCAGGATCTAGTCCAGTTTACAGATAAATAACAAAACCTCACAGACAACTGAGTACTGGAACCTAATATCCACAAAGGTGTATTACTGAAACATAATTTTTCTCTCTCAGAACACCCTCATTTCTACCAAAGAGAGTCAAATTAAGACTAACGTGTTTGCAAAATGTCTGGTTTCAGAAAACTTGATCTGATTATTTATATACATGTAACAACAATAACGATTGACCATACAGGCTTTTTAAAACAGGATTTGCTGGAACTTTTCGTAAGGAATCTCAGATTGAATTTTTTTTTTTTTTTTTGACCACGCCCCATGGCTTGCAGGATCTTAGTTCCCTGACCAGGGATGGAACCCAGGCCACAGCAGTGAAAGCACCAAGTTCTAACCACTGCACCACCAGGGAATCCCAGATTGAACTTTTAAAGACCTCTCAGGGCAAGGAAAGACAAGCAAAGGATGGCTATCAGACTTTGCCTGCAGTACCTACGGATATGGGTGAATTCTTCTCTTCTTGAGGTCCCCAAAATGTCTTGAGTTTTCTGCACCTTCCAGGAAGTTACCTTCCTTACTAAGCTGGTTATGCTGCTGGGAACCATGTAACCAAGGTACCAAGTGAATATTTCCAAGAGTCTTATTGGCTCTATAAAGTCAATCTTAGTTCCTTAAAGCTCTCTGGTCACATCTGAGTCTGTTTCTCTCAAATATGACACTCCAGTCAAAGACTTGGTAACATAACACTTCCAATAGTGTCCTGTAATAAGGAGAACAGATTCTTATTGAACTTATACAAGTAACTATGTTGAAATAAAAATAAAAATACTAAGAGTTTCCGAATTCTGGAGGAATTGGATAGGGAGAATAAGATAAATGTTTCATCTTTGTTTACAAAGGTATACTTTACCAAATTGCTGCAAGTCATAGACAGCTTGAGAGAGGAGGTTTCTTTAAACCTGGAAGAGCAAAACATAAATGAACCAGCAAGGTTTAAAAAAAAAAGTCATAAATATTGTAATCATCCCCATCAGTTCATTCAGTCCCATGGAATAAATTCTTGGCCTTTATCTTTTTTTTTTTTTTTTTTTTTTTTTTGGCCTTTATCTTTTGTTAGCAGTTATATGAAGTCATCAGTTTCTTCATTAGAGTTTCATAAATTCTTTCCCAGTTCAATGATATGATCTGAAAGTTCATTAGAAAACTGTACTCTAGATTAAGTGTCAGAGTCCTTTACTTGAATCTGTCTGAAGATGAAACATGTTTGTAAAAGCATCAATGTAAAACAATAACTGTCTAGAAATGACAAAAAAGTTAAAATGACATGGTTAAAGAGCTGAGTACAATGCAATTGACAAAGGAAATTAGGTTATTTCCTTTGTGGTATACAACATTTTAAGACAATACATAGAATTCGCTGATAACATTTACCAGAAATATCAAATTTCTAGGAACTTCACAGTTTCTGAAACACTTATATGCCTATAAAGAAGTTTTAGCCTTTCTTGCCCATGTACTTTAACATATCAAATAAACTTAATTAACGACCCTTTTTTATAAGGAGAGAGAACAAATCTTTGAGATATTTCAGGGGCCCTCTGAAACATATCTCAAAGTTAGTTCTAAGTAAAAAGAACAGAATTTGATTTGGGGAAGTTTGTCAAAAATATCAAAAAATTTAAAACTCTTGTTCAAATTGGATCAGGGGTCACTGTGAAACAATGCTTAGTTATCCATTTAACCAAGAGAACAATTAAAGATGCCACAGGCAAATATAGATGGTTATATAGTTGTAAAAATCTTTGTTTTTCCAGACAGATTGCATTAAAAGTAAAGAAAACCTTTGTTTACAATTTATCATTAAGACCAGAACAATAATCTAAGAAAACTCTGTCTTTTAACGGAGAGAAAATACCAAATTTTAATTTTTCACCAGCTTACTTTTGTTATTAAAACTCATTTACTAAATTAAAGTTAATCTGATTTTATCCAGATTGGCCACTTATAAAATTCCCTTCTAAAGATTCCTTTTTTGGGCTTCCCTGGTGGCACAGTGGTTAAGAATCCACCTGCCAATGCAGGGGACACGGGTTCGAGCCCTGGTCCTGGAAGATCCCATATGCCACGGAGCAACTAAGCCCGTGCGCCACAACTACTGAGCCTGCGCTCTAGAGCCCGAGAGCCAGAACTACTGAGCCCACGTGCCACAACTACTGAAGCCCGCGTGCCTAGAGCCCGGGCTCCACAGCAAGAGAAGCCACAGAAATAAGAAGCCCGTGCACCGCAATGAAGAGTAGCCCCGCTCGCCGCAACTAGAGGAAGCCTGCACGCAGGCAACAATAAATAAATAAATGTAGAAAAACTATATAGATTCCTTTTTTAAAAACCTCTTACAACCTTCTAATTCCATTTTATTTGCCCCTTGTTTTCTTTCTCATTTACAAATAACCAGCTTTAGGACAAAATCACTTTTTTTCCCTTAACAAATGCTCTTCCATTCTTTATACCTTTTTTAAAAAGTTTCCTTTCATTCAAAGATGCTTTCCTTATAATTTTAGGAGTTTTAATTACATATATTAAGTAGAATTCTTAATACTTTGAAACCCTAAATTTTTTTAGTAAAAATAAAGAACTAAACAGTTGTGAATTGTATTAATGTTACATGGCTTGGCATACTTATAAATACATTTTATAATTTTAAAAAGGATATGCTAATTTATAGGACAATCTTTTAATAAGGCACAAGATATACACATTTACTTATAGACCCAATAGTTTTAGTCTATCTGAAAAAGAGGTCAAAAGTAGGTAAACCTAGACTTGTTTAGCAGTAAAGCTTTCAGTATTTTGACTTTTAGCAAACCTAGGTACAATAAAAGTATTATACTTAATGCTGATAGCTCTAACGACATGTCTGTATTAATTAAACCAGCCAACTTTAACAAGTTTTACACCAAATGTTAATTTAATACCAGCCTCTATGGAGAACAGTTAAAAAACTACAAATAGAACTACCATATGACCCAGCAATCCCACTACTGGGCATAGACCCTGAGAAAACCATAATTCAAAATGAGTCATGTACCACAGTGTTCATTGCATCTCTATTTATAATAGCCAGGACATGGAAGCAACCTAAGTGTCCATCAACAGATGAATGGATAAAGAAGATGTGGCACATATATACAATGGAATATTACTCAGCCATAAAAAAGAAATGAAATTGAGTTATTTGTAGTGAGGTGGATGGACCTAGAGTCTGTCATACAGAGTGAAGTAAGTCAGAAAGAGAAAAACAAATACCGTATGCTAACACATACATATGGAATCTTAAAAAAAAGGTTCTGAAGAACCTAGGGGCAGGACAGGAATAAAGATGAAGATGTAGAGAATGGACTTGAGGACATGAGGAGGGGGAAGGGTAAGCTGGGATGAAATGAGAGAGTGGCATGGACATATATACACTACCAAACATAAAATGGATAGCTAGTGGGAAGCAGCCACATAGCACAGGGAGATCAGCTCAGTGCTTTGTGACCACCTAGAGAGGTGGGATAGGGAGGGTGGGAGGGAGACCCAAGAGGGAGGAGATATGGGATATATGTACACGTATAACTGATTCACTTTGTTATACAGAAGAAACTAACACAACAACATAAATCAATTATACTCCAGTAAAGATGTTAAAAAGAAAAAGACTATAGGCTGCACATGACTTTGAAGATTGAAACAGCTGTAATATCTTTCTATCTAAACATTGGAAGCATCTGCTTTTAATTATAATTGTTGTGATTCTTCTAACAAAAAAGATAACTTGTGCAAGTCATCCCTACTTGATAATGTGGGCTAATCTATAACAGTCATTGCTAACAAGTATTGAGCTCACCATGGAGCAGACACATTACCGCATTTAATTCACGGACAGCTTTATGAGAAGCCATTGTACTTGATCCGAAGGAGAATCCGAGGGACATTTTCTGGCTACACAGCCAGTCAGTGGCACAGCCAGGCCATTGCAAACACTGTGCACGTTCTACTCTGCTAGGCTGCCTTCTCTTAATAAACTAACTTCGTCTCCTAGAAGACATTATTGTCTTGATATTTGCTCAAACTGATTGACAAAGTATAACCCACTTGATGAACCGTAATAACTGCAAGTAGGAGAACCACAAAATGTAAGAGAAAGAAATTCTATTAAAACAAACAGAAAAATAAGGGCAACTTTGCATATGATCCACTCCTGGGCATATACCTGGACAAAGCTATAATTCAAAAAAGATACGTGCACCTCCTATGTTCATAGCAGCACTGTTCACAATAGCCAAGACATGGAAACACCCTAAATGTCCATCAACAGAGGAATAGATAAAGAAGATGTGGTACATATATACAATGGAATACTACTCAGCCATGAAAAAGAACAAAATAATGCCATTTGCAGCCACATGGATGCAGCTAGAGATGATCTTACTAAGCGAAATCAGTCAGAAAGCGAAAGACGAATACCGTAGGATACCGCTTACGTGTGGAATCTAAAATATGACACAAATGAACTTATCTACGAAACAGAAACAGACTCACAGACATAGAGAACAGACTTGTGGCTGCCAAGGGGGAGGGGGGAGGGAGGGATGGATTGGGAGTTTGGGATTAACAGATGCAGACTATTGTATAGAGGATGGATAAATAACAAGTTCCTACTGTAGAGCACAGGGAATTATATTCAATATCCTGTAATCAACCATCATGGAAAAGAAAAAAATATACCATTTATCTTGATAAAAAAGAAAAATAATGGCAACTTTAAACTTTTTTTAAACTCAAATTATCACTCAGACGTGAGCGAGTCGTGGCTTATTTTACTCAAAAGTTTTCAGTCACCTCAAGCTAAAAAGGCCATTGTGAAAGAGCCCTGGGCCTGCGCACCATAGCTGCTGGCCCCAGCCAGGGGCAGACCTCATGTCACAGAAGGGAAAGATCCATTGTTATCTCCTCAACTGACAGATCAATTCAGCACGTCAACAGCAGCTCTGCAAGCACGCTTGCACCCACAGACTCCAGCTGTCTTTATTTTTATTTTTTTTAATATTTATTTATTTGGTCTTAGCTGCTGCAGGCGGGCTCCTTAGTTGCAGCTCACCAGCTCTTTAGTTGTGGCATGCAAACTCTGAGTTGCGGCATGCACGTGGGATCTAGTTCCCTGACCAGGGATCAAACCCCTGCATTGGGAGCGTGGACCCCCACTGCACCACCAGGGAAGTCCCCCCAGCTGTCTTTACCCACCTGCTTTGGTAAGTCATCTGAGAGACACATTTGTCCCGGTGAAAGCTGGTTTTAGCTTGTGTGCAGTGAATGCTCCGAATTGTTACGGAAGGGGAGCAAAGAGTGTTCCTCGACCCTTTGAGGGTCCCTGGCTGTGTCTGAAAATCAAACTGCCGTATTAAATGGAGAAAAGTATACGAATGTTGTTGAACTTGTACGTGTACACGGGAGCCTTCATAAGGGAACGAAGCCCTGAAAGGACCAGAGCAGGAAGCTTTTATATTTTTTAGACCAAGAAACAATAAGTTTGTGAAGAATTGACAAGACAAAGGGGTTTGAGGTAGTAAATAGTGAAGAAGTAACTTGGGATATAAGGGCGAGTGGAGTAGGTTTTGTTTGCAGATTTCTCCGGTGACTTCTCTGGGCTGCTAAGGGTGAAAGGAGGATTTATTTCCTGCCTTTAGGCAGAAAGTGGGGAACTTTTCCTGCATTTACTGCTTCTTAATTGCCTTCACCTCCATATCACTTTTATGTCAAAGAAGCATATTTGGGGTGATATATTCTGGCGTTTCTTTCATTACTGGTCACTTTGGTTGTCCTTTGTATCTATTATCTAACTTGGTATCACACACACACACACACACACACACACACACACAAAACAATCTCATTCACTTAACAATTCTTTTGAAAATCCCATGTTTTCTTCAGGAGAGAGGTTATATCAAATTCAAGGACCTCCAGGAAAGAATAGGTATTTGAATTTTTCTTTATTCAGACAAAAATGTACACATTGTAAGACAATATTGATACAAAAAGAGCACCACGTCAAAAATGAAAGTCACCAGGTTCCACCTCCCAGAAATGACTGATCATTAACTAGAGTCAAATACTCCCCGAATTTTCCCATGTCTAGAAAAACAATTATTTTAAATATTATAAACTTAGTCAAATCTTTCTTTACCTATGTTGAAAAATGTAAGTATGTGTATGTTACACAAGTTTTCAACCCCAGCAAAGACCCTCTCACCTCCTAAGAGCTGTAAGCAAACCAGTGTCTGTTGATTAACAGGTTGATTTCACTTTCCTGAAAAAACATCCCCTAAAGACATTCACCCCCAAAGAAGCCCTCTCTAACATGGTTGCTTCTTCTCTCCACAACCCCCCAGGCCTTGTACCATGGGGAGCGATAGAAACTCTACTCCCTCTTTTTAAATTTAATTTTTATTTTATATTGGGATATCGTTGATTTACAATGTTGTGTTAGTTTCAGGTGTACAGCAAAGTGATTCAGTTATACATATATCCACTCTTTTTTAGGTTCTTTTCCCATATAGGTCATTACAGAGTATTAAATAGAGTTCCCTGTGCTCTACAGCAGGTCCGTGTTGGTTATCTATTTTAAATATAGAAGTGTGCATACGTCCATCCCAATCTCCCAGTGTATCCCCCTCAACCTTTCCCCTTCGGTAGCCACAGTTTTGTTTTCTGTGTCTGTGAATCTGTTTCAGTTTCGTAAATAAGTTCATTTGTATCCTTTTTTTAGATTCTACATTTAAGTGATATCATATGATATTTGTCTTCCTCTGTCTGACTTACTTTGCTTCGTACGACAACCTCTAGGTCCATCTATGTTGCTGCAAATGGCAGAAGTTCGCTCCTTTTTATGGCTGTGTACTCACTTCTTACTCTTGTTTTCAGACTATTCTTCTTTCTTTCTTTCTCTCTAAAAACTGCATCACTCCTCACTGTTGCTGTGATGGACAGAATCCTGCCTTGTCTTCTCATGTGTCCAAGAGATTCTACCTACCTGCTTATTGGTTTTTTCTTCAGAGGTTCTCCTTTGTTTATTCTTGGAACTTTCAATACACGTCTAGACGGTCCTATGAGCAGCCTGGACTTTCAGTTCCTCCAGTCACTTCCGCCGTCACCACCTGCATCCGCACCACCAACGCTGTAGCCATTAAACACACATTATTGACACTTGGAATGTGCTTGGTCCAAATAGAGATGTGAGTGCAAAATATACACCAGATCTTGAAGACCAAGCGCTGAAAGCAGAATGGGGACATGTCTCCTTAATAGTTCTTATGTTGATTACAAGTCCAAGTAATATTTTTAAATTATGTTGTTACAAAAGAGCCATGATTAAAATTAATTTCACCTGTTTCTCCTTTTTTACATCTACAGGAAAATTTGAAATTACAAATGTGTCTTGTCCTAGTGCCATGCTACTGGGTTCACTTTAGAGTCATAACCATGAACCTCAGGTGGGCTCTTCACATTATTTTCATCTTCTCCTCTCTGCCCTCCCCCTAGAACACAAAGGAGCAGAGCCAGTATGGAGTCAGAGTTGTTCTTCCCCGTTACACAGTGGCTTCCCCATGTGTCACCTTCATCGCACTGTCTCCACAGACCCTTGACTTCTCCAGCCAGGTTTCACTTCTTTTATGCCCCTAGCACACTTCCTTCTCTAACGCGCTGGGTAACCTACTCACTGATTAGGTTTACTGTCACTTGCTGCTAAACTAGCAGCTCTGCAAGATTAGTCACCTCTGTTTTGCTCGTGGATGCATCCTACAGAGCTGGGAGCAGAACCTGGGCCACATCAGGTGTCCTGTCTTTGTTGAATGAAAACAGCTATCCCTGGGAATTTAACGCAAAACCCAAGCACAGTGTAAAAACACTTCTCATCGTTGTTGACGGACTGAAAGCCTTGCAGAGGTTCTGGCCTTTTGCTGTGACATAGACGTCATGAGGTATTTCTCTCCATCTTCTACGTCTTTCCTGGCATTCATCTGGTTGGTCACATTTGTTTTGCTCTAGAGCCGCAGAAGAGTTTCACATCGTGTATAAACTCACTGTTCACTTTTGAAAACTAGGCTTTATCGTCCGGCTTAGTTGCCAGGGAACCTCACAACTTTTTTACAAGTCCTCAGTTAAAATCCGTCTGATTTCTCTTCAGTGTGTGTGCGGGTTTTTTAGGACTGCTGGAACAAGTTACCACAGGTGCGGTGGCTTAAAACAACAGAAACTTATTCTCTCACAGTTCTACCAAAATCCCAAGTCAAGGTGCTGCCAGGGCCAGGCTCCCGCCAAGGCTCCAGGGAGGAATTCTTCCTGCCTCTTCCAGCTTCCGGGGGCTCCTGGAGACCCTTGGCTGACGGCAGCCACACTCCAATCGCTCCCTCTGTCTTCACACAGCCTCCTCCCTGGGTGTCCCTGGGTCCCAAACCCAGATGGTTTCGTCCTGAGAGTCTTAACAGATCACATCTATCCATAAGAAGACTCTATCTCCAAATAAGGTCACACTGATGTTCCGGGTGGCTGTGCATTTTTTTTAACCCCACTGTAGTGTGTGAAATTCACAGGAGAAAAAACTAAATCGTTTCTATCATATCATGCCCGATGATCTACACCTCGTGAATGTTCAGTTTTTAAAATTTGCCGTCTTTGAGTTCTTTTGTTTTGCTTTCTTTTTGGAAGATGCACTAAGCACACAACTATAACCCTTCTTTAGAATAGTTCCCAAAGGTATGAAGATTACGGGAAATCAATGCTTTTGTTCTCAGTCCTTGGAAGGTAGGTACGTTTCTCCCAAATGTTCTACTGTGCAAAGAGATAAGAGATCAGAGTTGAGAAAAGAGACAGCAACATGACATTGCCAGTACAATGTTTGGGTAGTTTGACGCTATCCGGGTAACCTTGACCCAGGTGACACATAATTTTGCAACCTCCTGGACCCGCAGGTTAAGCACTAGTGGAGCCCGTCCCTACCTTGACCAATTTCAGGAACAGTTGCATGCTGGGAAGAAAGCCCCAGAGGTGCTTATACAGAGTCTGTTTCCCTGGTGGCGTCGCAGCAGCTGAGTGACAAACAAACCTCCCACAGAGTGGACCAATGGCAGGTGTGGCAGAGCTGAAGTGAAACTCACCAGCAGTCCCCCCAGCCTTTCGCTTTCAGAAGGTTGAACACGCCAGCCGGGGATGGGCTTTTTGAACACATAAATAATTAGGATATATCCGAGGTGCATTTAATATGTGATTGTTAATGATGGTGTTACGGATCTGTAACATTTTCCTGTGTGTATTACTCCTATGTGCATTACAAAACAGTTGCTTCCTATATTTAAAAATCGAAGGATGGGCATTTCATTTCATCAGTGCACAAAAATGCAAATCAGAAGAATTCTGTTTGGATAACAAGTTCAACATCTTATTAAATAGCAAAAAATAGGGGCTTCCCTGGTGGCGCAGTGGTTGGGAGTCCGCCTGCCGATGCAGGGGGCGCGGGTTCGTGCCCGGGTCCGAGAGGATCCGGCGTGCCGTGGAGCGGCTGGGCCCGTGAGCCATGGCCGCTGAGCCTGCGCGTCCAGAGACTGTGCTCTGTGGCGGGAGAGGCCGCAGCGGTGAGAGGCCCGCGTACCGCAAAAAAAAAAAAAAAAAAAAAAAAAAATATATATATATATATATATATCAAAAAATAGAATGAAGAAACAGAGAGTCTGTGACTCGATTTTGTGTTGATCCAAGAAGTTTTGTTTCTAGTATATCTGCTAGAAAAGAATAATATAAATATAGCAGAGGAAACCGAGTTATTTAAAAGGAACACCCAAAAGTTAGCATGTCTATATGTCGCCTTACCACCCTCTTTATAACCACCCAAGTAACTGAGAGCCAAAATATCATGAACTCTGTCTCCTTTCTACAGCTAAGTATTTTGATGCTTTGAATTGATTGATCTGACTACAAAACATCACAAGTTTGTGTTCTCAAATTAACAATGTTTTCCGTCTAAAATATATTTTTGAGTTACTAATTTTAATAGATAACTATTGAAAATGAGACAGCAGTAAATACAGTAAATTTATTTCCATTAGTTCTTCCGGAAAAGGTGCCACTTTAAACAATTTTTAAAAAATAGCAACTATGGAAATAGGTTTTAACGTACAGGATAATAAAGCAATTCTTTAATTTTTTAAAAATAGGGGAGATCAGAAGTTAAAGCTCTGCTTTAGAGAAGAATGCCAACAAGATATAGAAAGAAAGATAGAAAGAGAATATCATAATTTTGTAAACACCATAGCAATAATTAATTAAGACGAGACTCACTGATTCATACTAAAATCACTGGGTGAAAGGCTGGGGACGAGATAGGCTAATCTCCCACAGATTACTTATTAATTACAAAGGGAAAAGGTACGTTTACAAAGGGGAAATCTGACTGACACACCTTAGCCGAGAGATCAAGCTTATTGTCACCAATAGGAGGAGAGACTGAGGTCATGTGCTCTTCGATGTGATGCTTTGTGAAGGGACACTCATCCCCGTGTGGTCCCAATGACCCTAAATACTAGACCTGAGCCTAATGACGAAGAAGAAACTGTACAACCCCAAACTGAGAGGCATTCTGCAAAACATCAGACATGGATTCTTCAAAATTAGCAATGCAATGAGAAGACAAAAAAAAAAAAAAAAACCCAAAAAATAAATTAATGGATAGGGAACTGTTCCGGATTAAAAGTGAATAAACAGAAATGACAAGGAAATAAAACCTGTAATCCTTGATGGGATGTTGAATTGGGAAATAAAACATTATAAAGTTTGATTGGGGAAGAATTTAGAAATGTTCAGTATGAGATGTATACTAAAAAAGAGTGCTGTATCACAGTGAAGTTTCCTGAATGTGATTTTTATATCTTATTTACACAGGAGGATGTCCCTTTTCTTCAGCAAGAAGAGGAAGTTTCACTTAACGAGGAAGATAAAGCAAATGTGGGAAAATGTTTAAAATTAATGAATTACAGTAAAGAGTACATAGGTATTCACTGCACAGTTTTTGCAACTTTGCTGGAAGTTTGCATTTTTGAAAATAAAAGGTTGGAAAACTTACAGTCGTTTTCTCATATCATGATGGCATGTGTGTAATGAAAGCAGTGCAAAGCTAGGGCAAACTTTTTATTCATTCAACGTATTTCCCGAGTGCTTCCTACCTACCAGATGGGTGGATCCACAGCACATACAACGGAGCAGCCAAAGAGCCCGGACCTTGTGGGATTTACACTCTTCCTCTTCGGGTCTGAGCTTTCGCCACTGTTGAATGAGTGAGGGTGGCAGTGGCTTACAGGGTTGGCCTTGGTGGCAACATAGGGTCCCTTTCTGCACGAAACGCTATCGTTTTAGGTCTGTGAATTTATTTGCTTTGAATAGATAGGATAGAGTGGCTAATTTCTTCCATTTAGTATTTTATAGAAAATATTGTAATGAATACAAAAACAGTAACCCACAATGCTTACATACAGGGCATAAAGAAAATAGCAGTTCTGGTTTTTGTCTTAATACAAACCCAAAGCAAGGCAGCATTAAAGTATTTATTAAGAACATGCTAAGCTGTGAGTTTGCTTTGTTTTTCCCTTCCAGGATTATTAAGAAAAATATCTACTTCCAATACAAGAAAAGGTATTCTTTACACTGTCTTCCTTTGCAGACCCTGTAGTCTTATCAAAGCTGTCTAAGTCTAAAAGAGAAATTGCATCACTATTAATGGTTATGCGTTGCCCCAAAGAGATAGTAAAATACAAGTTTTAATTCAAAGCTAAATTTAAAAGTAGTAGCTAAAGATAACTTCTATGTACCTTTAGCTGTATGCATATTCAATCGGATCAAAAATTTTATTAAAAACACATAAGATTTTTTGAAAAACACCATAAAAATGTGTCTGTATAACTGGTGGTGGGCCAGAACATACTTCTCTAGACACTGCCTAAAATTCTTTTTTTTTTTTTTTTTTTTTTTGCGTTACGCGGGCCTCTCACCGCCGCGGCCTCTCTCGTTGCGCGGAGCACAGGCTCCGGACGCGCAGGCTCAGCGGCCATGGCTCACGGGCCCAGCCGCTCCGCGGCATGTGGGATCTTCCCGGACCGGGGCACGAACCCGCGTCCCCTGCATCGGCAGGCGGACTCTCAACCACTGCGCCACCAAGATGCCCTTATTTCATCTTTTGCAGTCTTCCGTGGTAATGAGTGGTTTTCTGCTGCTGATGCTACTTGTGCAAGGGTGGTAGATAACACTAATTCAGAACCCTCTAGATTCTCCCTGGGTTTGGCTTTGTCATTCAATTCCCCATTCTTTTGTTTGTGAGCATGGTGATGGGAGAAAGCTGAGGATGGATCTTTGGCCAAAGGCATCTGCTCTGCAAACCAAGGGCATGAGCGGGGGAAGCAGGAGGTAGGAAAGCGGGAGGGTCTGTGTTTTTATTGAGCTACTTAGAGAGTTAATAACAAAGAAGCAAGCAGAGGGCGTTGCGGGGGGAGGATGCTGGGCTTTGATTTCAGACAGGGGCAATGCAGGCAAACGCTGGGGTAGGGGCGGCATTTCCTCGCCAGGCAAAGAGGGAGTCCAAATTTGCTACAAGTCGCCACAGTAGAGGGCGGTGACGGTGAAATACTTTTTAAATGAGCGGAGAGGAAGAAAAGGCAACAATGTTCATCCTAAAGTCGAAGAGGCATCGATGAGGCGGTATCAGAGCCCTGCAAGCGAGAGCAACCAAAATTATCTATTTTATTTTTATTTTTACTGTTCAAAACCATTCTATTAAATAGTTGGTTTACAGTGTTGTGGGAAATCATCATTTTTAAATGTCACAGAAGAGAGGAACACGTGAGCAAATAAAAATAATAGGCTTTTTAAAATTGAATTCTCTATCAAGTAAAGGGTAGGCACGACGGAAGAGACCTTTCTGGCCTTCTTTCCTTTTTGTGTTTCACTCTCTTTTTTCCCTTTGCCCTGAGGCCCTACGCGGAAGCAACTAAAGGTTGTGAGCTAGAAAGAAGAGGAAGTGAAACTGAAAGGAACGGCAAGAAAATTTCTGGTTATGCCTGAGCCTTGGTTAAATCACGGTGCAGGTAAAATATGGCTTTGTAGGGCCTCTTTCTCTCTCTCGAGTTTCCTTCCAGCGCTTTCCCCCCAGGGCACCCATGTCCCCCTGCCCAGGTGCATTATTGGCCCCCGCAGGCAGTCTGTTCCCAAACTGAAATCAGCCAAAGACTCTGCGCCTAGAAGTCCAGTGAGTGACTGACAGGACACTGACATGTAACCTCCAGGAATGCTGTGGAAAGATGCTAAGAAGAAGAAAGGAAGGACGGCTGGCAAGAGCAGTAAGGGCGATGAGGTAAGTCAGGAGCGCCTGGATTTTAACAGACTGTACCTGAAGCTGTGATTAACCCCTGGGAGAGCTCTCGAGGGGAGAAACGCATACGTCGTCGTAAGATTGACCCTCTCCCTGAAATCTTTAATTGGATGCTTGGGGAAGTCTCCCTAGGACTTTCATTTACATCTCTTGAAATTTCTTAGTTTGTTTCCATATAAGACTAGTTTCAACTTAGAGTCCTGAGTTTCCAAGAAAATACTTGTGACTCATACATGTTAATGGTTAGAGGTTATATACCTGTAAAATGTTACCGTGGCGCTCCTAAAAGGCTCTGAGATACACGCAATTCCTCAGTTCTGTCAGGAGATGGCGCCATTTATACGCAACAATGCATATTCTCCAGTTTATTATTTAATAAAAGAAGTTCTAATAATTTCTCAAAAGTGTTCATGTGAACCAATAATTAGCCTTTGTGCTTTACTGAATTTGAATGCTTTCAGCAATCATTTCTTCTCGAGGAAATATTCTCTGGTGCTTCATTTTATCATTTTCATTTGATTACTATTTCTGCTTAAAACAGTTTCATCTGTGATTTAGAAAGAAACTTCAACAAGGAGAAGACGTCTTTGTCCCCACAGATTTCACTCCAGCTGCATTTGGATTCAAAGTGAGGTAAAGAGAGGTAGAATTAAAAACTAAGGAGACGATCTCCGGTGAGTCTCCTGAGATTCAATTAGCCTGGTCAATTAGAGATGATTCTAAAACCACAAGTATTCGTAGAGGTTGTCCCTCTAATTGTGAGAAAATGGTTGCCTTAATTATGTTTTTTGGCTTCACTCTACAGTAGCTTCTCCCAAGTCCATAAATGCCCATAGCTGGTTCTGCCGGCGTTTATGGGGCAAAACATAGCAACACAAACATTGAAACTGCCCCACGTTTCACAGCCTGGACTGCTGTATTTTATGCAAAGGCCACAAAATGAGTGTGGTTATTGATGAAAATTGGTTAAACCTCAAGGACTCCTGCTTGCTGAAATTGGGGGTGGAGCAGATTGAGAAACCAGAAGCCCAGGCTGAGCAAGGTGTAAAATCCTCAGAACAGTTACAATTTTCATCTCTAAAAGCAAGAAATTAGCAAAGGAAAAGGGGGTTATATTTTTCATTGGGGAAATTTGACCTCCAATATTCCTTGGATATACGTCATACAGCTTCTGCTACTTAGGAAAAAGTCATTCCTATGAGGAAGTCGAATATATGTAGCTTCAAAATATTCCTATATGCTAGAACCTGTTTTTTGTTTTATTTTGTTTGGTTTGGTCTGATTCCTATTTATCATGTGCCTACAATTTTTATTTCAAAACACAGCAAGACTTGTTCGATGTTCCTCAAAATGCTTCTATAAAGATCAGTATTCAATGCGAGGGCCACTTGTAATAATTACATAAGAAGTATTATTGGGAAAGTAAGACGTTTCCTGCTTTGTAGGCTGCTGGCTCTTTATTAAACCAGTTCTAATCTTCCTCACAGTAATACATCCCCTTGTTTCTTCACCATTCATCTAAAACAGGATTTTTGAAAACTCTTTTGAAACCCTAGCAAAAGATAGAGAAGACTCCGGGAAAGCCAACGCAGTTGTCAAAGGGTAGATTTATATTAAACGAGCTGATTTTTGTGTGGTTTTGTTTGTTTACGGTACGCGGACCTCTCACTGTTGTGGCCTCTTCCGTTGCGGAGCACAGGCTCCGGATGCACAGGCTCAGCGGCCATGGCTCACGGGCGCAGCCGCTCCGTGGCATGTGGGATCTTCCGGGACCGGGGCACGAACCCATGTCCCCTGCATCGGCAGGTGGACTCTCAACCACTGCGCCACCAGGGAAGCCCAAGAATTTCTTATTTCTAACAAAGATCTGGATCCAGTGACTCCATGAATTCAAGGGTAACGCCTTTGTTTTATATTGTCTCCTCTGACGTATTTATACTAAAATGTAAATGAAATATAAATACCACTTGTTAAGGGGGCAGTGATTGAACTTGTTAACCACTGTTTTAAACATTGAAAGTGAAATGATAAAATTTTGAAAAGCTCTGTCCTCCCCACTGTGAAGTAAACCTCTTGTCTGCGTATCCTGTCCTAATTTTCATTTCAGACCACACTGAGGTTAGGGGATTATGTATGATGCGAACACATAATTCCAGCTGCCCTGTTCCCCGTGAAGAAGCAGAATACCCTGCTGCCATTTCTTATTCTGCTTTTCCGAGTCAAAAAGCTTTGAAACATCTTTCCAAGAAGTTGAATCAAAGCCAGCAATATATCAGGTAATCGTTTTAGTCTTGTAAATTATTTGTAATTAGCATACATATTTTCTTTACTTTCAAAGGCTCAGAAAATGAAATTCTGGAAGTCACAGGAAGCCACAGCTTACAGCAATGAATTGTCAGTGAAAGCTTAGAATTTGAAACATAGAAAAGATCGTGTCTTTCGATCCCTTAATTTAATTTAGTGAAAAGTAAAATGAGGTCTGTCTGAGTAATTTGCTTATGACCTTACATTTTTGGCCCAACTGGGGAATAATGCTGACTAATATCACTTAGTGTGTGAAAGCGTGAAGTTCCTTACCTGTATATTATATAGTCTGAGTCTTCTAATAGCTGTATTAGGGGGAATACAAATTAGTCTCATTTTACAGATGAGGGAACTGAAGTTACGGCGTTTCAAGTAACTGTCCTGTGAAGGTCCTTAGTGGTGCACAAAGAATTTATGCCCCAAACCTATGCCTCTGGTCTCCATATATTTTCCACAGAGACATATCACTACAGTTTTGATGAACTAAAGATTATATTAGGTTTCTTTCTGCTACATCACACTACCCATCAGAAATTACAAATCAAACTTCATAAAAAGCTCTTTATTTAAAATCAGGGAGCAAATGTAGCATTTCTCTTTGTATCTTATTTATGCTTTTAAGCTGAGGGCCTGAAATAACAATATAGTACATTTGGTGTTTGTACTTATATGTATTATAATAAAGTAAATTCACTAAATAAAAGCTGATTTACTTCTGGACAGCCAAGTATCTAACGTTGAAAGAATGTTTTGATTCCAGTTTTAAGCTGGTGTTTATTTTAATGAAACAAACAAGAAAAACATGCTCCAGGTATAAATGCCTAGACAATAAAGCGATCTTTCAAATCAGGAAGAAAACGTCTTTTCTTTAAGACAGGGTGGATAGGGTAGCACTTCAAACGCTTGGCAGATAAAAAGATGGAAAGCTGGAAGATTTGCAGCTATATCTCTGTGAGCACTTCTGTCTCCAATCTAGATGTCTCTGTATTTCATTTTAATATGGGAAACTGATGTACTTATAGTGTTATTCCTATTATACTTAAATGTGCCTGAGAAGAGCACTTCGTGTGACATTTGGCTGGAAGGGACCTTCTAGGTTTCCTATTTGGTCTGCAGAGAACGTAGGTGCCATTTTGGAGACATATTGGTGAACCAGAAAAGAAACCCCTTGTTATACAAGGCAACCTTAGCGAACACTGCTGCGTTTTCTCTCCTAAACCTTGTATTATTGTAAGTAGTTACGCAATCAACCTCATCGTGTAACTGACACATAGGGACCTTGCATGCTTGTGACCAGCAGAGGCCAGTATCAGGAAGGCTAAGGCAAGGGCCTGAACAAGTACAGCTGGACGCAGGGGCGCCCAAATCCTAGACAGAGCCGGGGTTAGGATCACACATATAATTAGAAAACTGGTTTGTGCACAGGGGCCAGAAATCAGAGTAGTGAATCAGAAAACGCACATACAGGTTGTCAGGAGAGCAGATACAGGATCTTAGCATCAGTAGGATTTAAGACACCCCTAATTTAATTACGAAGCCCTGTATGTTTTTTCTTGGGCATAAACCAACCCCAGACTATGACCAGCACAGAGCCCCACGTGGCAATTGCCGGACTCTGTTACGAAGGTGATAAGAAGCTTAGCCTGACTGAAGCAGGCGATGGGGAAGTGAATTGTGGCTGAAATTAGGCCAATTTCATTAGCAAAACAATATTTTCTGTTTTAATTGAACAAATTTTCAAGTAAAATGTGTATAAAGTGGTTTGCTTTATGCAAAACAAATTTATTCCCCTTAATCCAGCACTCAGACTCAAGCACGTGAAAGCGTCTTTTTAGTGTTTAGTAAATGCGATAAACACTGTTTTTTCTTTGATCTTCTTAGCCTCATTAAAATCCAGATTTTATTTCATAATTGTGCCTCTCCTGACATAAACAAATATTCCTGGACTTAAGTCCTGAAAAATGTCGCCATCACCATGAGGTGTAGAACGAGACCCAAGTTAGTGGGCAAGTCACACACCGCAGAGAAGCCGAGTAAACCTCGGCACATTTTTGTAGGGGACGAATTTATCTTCTCTCAAAAACACAAATGGATAATGCCGGGAAATGGCTATGAGTTTTGTGCTTGGGAAATTACACAGTGTTATCAGTTTACACGCAAATTAGGAGCACAGTGGAGCACAGAAAGATTGCAGTATTACTAAAATTTCTGGACTTCCAAAATAACTTTATTACTTCCTTCACTTTGGCAACTGGTTTATTATTTGCAAATATTACAATATGCCCCTGATTAGCTATTTAAACACAGTACACTCTCCTGTTACCCAGGGTTAAACCAATGGAAATTAATTAAACATATTAATGGTATATTTTGAATTAATTATATTTGGGAATACTGATTTCTAAACAGTAAACCATAAGGAGAGTGATTTATAGCCATGCTTCTTAGATATATTAAAGACATCACATGATTCTGGGAAACATGGCTAATGGGATCTATTTTTTTTTAACTTTTTATTCTATATTGGACTATATAGTTGATTTACAACGCTGTGTTAGTTCCATGTGTACAGCAAAGAGATTCAATTATACATATATCTATTCTTTTTCAAATTCTTTTCCCATTTAGGTTATTACACAATAGGATATATTCTTAATGAAATTATTGTTGTGTTTGAAAATCACCAGGTTTCCAGTTTCCACCGCAGCTTATAAAACAGTTAATATGTACTTGTCTATTCATTCCCGGCTTTCAGTTTTGAGTTGTTCCCTTATTTGTCCATTTCACAAGTAGGTCATGAGTGCCTAGTGTGTGTCAGGATTCCAGGGTGCACAAAAGACAAAAGCCTGCCTTGCTGCACTCACTCCCCGTGGAGTGAAGATGGACGGCAAATCCGTGAGGGCGTGTCAGTGGTGCTGAGTGCCGGAGAGGAAAGGGGCAGAAAAAGAGGCTGGAGGAGCCAGGTAGGGTCGGGGGGAGGGTTGCTCTCAGCCTGGAGGATTGTGATCAAGTAAGATCCTCCTGTGAAGGTGACAGCTGAGCAGACCCAAGCCAGTGGGTCTCAGACTTTTCAGTGTCGAGGTCCCTTTGCATTCTCATAAATCACTGAGGGGTCCAACGAGCTTTTCTTCATGTGGGTTTTAAGTAACAATATTTGCCATATTACAAAAGTAAGGTGTGAATTTTTTATTTTTTGATTCATTTAAAACAATAATGAACGTGCTATACGGTGACGTAAAGAAAAGTTTTTTTTATAAACAGTGACTATTTTCCAAAAAAAAAAAAAATTTAGGAAGAGGAGTGGTGTTATTTTAGGATGTTGTAGGTTTCTTTGGTGTCTGGCTTAAGAGAGGAGAGCTGGACTCTCATTTTTGCGTTTAGTCTGTTGGTTTATGTCATTTGGTTGGAGAACACAAAGAAAACCTTGCGTCGAACAGAAGCACTGCTCGAAAAGAGGCATATTTTAATAGCCTTTATGGGTGATTGTGATACATTTCTTTGATTACACATCAAAACTCAACAAGTGGAGCTTCTCACGTGTTAACTGTACTACATGTCTGTGGTCGCCCCACAGGACTGGGGTCAACTCTCCACTCAACATTTGGTGAGGCTGCTGGGGTCTATGCTGCCACACGTGCATCAAGAGGGTATGAAAAATGTACTTACTGCTCACGTAATGACACTTTCTGGGAAGAGTAATGCAGGCTCCCAGGCAGAACCTCTCCTGGTTTGAGAGAACAAGGAAAGGCAGCTGGCTTTACCTGTCCTTGTGGTTTTGAGGTAGGACGTGGACGAGCGATCCCAGATGAGAGTCAGTGTCTGTGTGCTTGAACTTTCCCAGGTGCCGAAGCAGGAAGCCTTCTCATCAGCGTAACTCTCTGGGGACAAGAAAAGGGCAGGGTGACATTTGGAAGCTGTGAGCACTGAAATGTCAAAACATCTCAGTGAACTTTTCGTACTCAATTGATCTTGCACTTTGGATCTCTTTCTCATGCATGATTTGGACATGAGAAGAATTCTCTGGGCTATGCAGATTTTCCAAATATTGATCCACTTTATTATATAATGCACATTTCAATTTAATACCATTACTTATCCTGCCATAAATGTCTTTAAAAATTGAGTTGTCAAGCTCATCATAGCAGACATAAATTTTCCAAAATTCTCACTGTAGCGTAAAAGTTAAGCTTGAAATTTACTGTGGCTGCAGGTCTTATCTGTTATTTTTCTGGTGCAACAGTTCGTTTTGTTCATTATGAACAAATGTTCGTTTTGCTCATCATGAAAATGTCCCCCAAATTTCATAATCTGAAGGACCGTAGCTTGTGAGTCGTTCCTTCAAGTGAAAACGGTGCGCCACATCGAAAGTGGCTACTGCAGCTTTCTTGAAATACAATCATAGTGAAGATGTCAAATAACACGTTAGTACTTTATGAAAATAATTTTGACTTTGTGAACCTCCCTAAAAGATAACGGGGGCCCCTAGGGGTCTGCAACCACACTTTGAAAACTGCTGACCTAAAAGCAATGTAAGAGTTGGCCTCAATACTAATGGGGAAAGGACGTTTCAGGAGGGAAAACCACACGCAGAGGAAGGTCCTAGGCCAACAGCATGCCTCGTGTGTGGGTAGAATAGCTTGGAACTGGATGTGTCAACAGGCAGAGTAGGTGATGGCCAAGGATGGCCCGGGCGTGGGTCGCTGGTGGACAGAAATCTCTCAGGGCCACAGAGGGTTTTCCTTGGCGTATTCTGGGAAGTCTCTGCGGAGTTTGGAGAAGGAGAGTGATGGATCTGCAAGTTGCATAAGTATTACGTTGGTTCTTGTGTGAAGAGCAAAGAGTGAGTATCTATTGAGATGGAGTACACCAAAGTCAGAAGCAGAAGGACCAGCCAGAAAGCGACTGGAAAAATCCAGGTGAGAGATGATGACAGCTTAGGCACATGTGGTAGCAGTGAGTGGGTGAGAGGTTGGAATCTGGGCATATTTGAAGGTAAAACAAATATTTATTGATGAACTGGCTGTGCAGTGTTATTGCATTAAAATAGGGAAATATCAAGAGTTTGGCTTGGAATATTTGAAATACCTATTGAACAACCAAGCAGAAATACCAAGAGGTAATTCAATGTACTAATGAAGTTCAAGGTGGAATCTGAGCTGGAGATGGTGAGAGTTCACAAGTTATTTAAAAATACTGTTTAGCTACTCTGGTCACATATAACAACTTGCAGAATGTATCAAGAAAGCAGAGTCTCTGCCCTAATATATTAAGAATGTCAGGTAAGTGACTACCATTCATTAAACACCCAGTATATGCAGGGTCTGGGCCAGTTCTGTCCATACGTTGCTTAATCGCTTCTTGCCAGTCTAAAAGCCCAGCCACAGACGGAGCGCCGAGACTCAGGAAAACAGGTCTCCAGGACCCTGTAAGTCACACGGGACAGGACCAAGACTTGAAGTAAAATTAGACACACACTCAGTGTTTGTAAATAATATACTCAGCGGAGATTTACATCTAATGTCTTTTTCCAGTCTCTCAGGAATAGAGCATAGAAAAAGTGTTGGGTCACGGGGAAAATTCTTTTCCCTAAATACCAACAAGCTGAGAACGCCTTCCAAGCAAAGCTGTTGTGATTAGGACTGAATACAGTGGCGTGTCTAATTCAACACTAAACAACAGCTGAAGCAAAAATGCATATTACCTTCGTCAACTAGGAATTCAACGTAGGCCTGAGAACCGTGCGCTCAATTCACTCTGCTGGTATTCCCAGGGACGATCTTGTGAACACTGAAATAAACCATAGTGACTTAAACTATAAAATAACCCAGCAGCAAAAAGCAGGGAGTGTGTCTGAGTTACTTGGTAAGTGTTTTTTCGTTGTTCCTCAATTTAGAAGATCTTATGTCAGTGTTTCTTTCCTTTCGTATTTAAGGTTTAGCCTATCAGTGGAGGAAAGGAATCCATAGGGCTTGTCATTCGCCTGCCGCATAAATCTGACATCTTTCCAGCCCCTTGAGTCGCCTGCAGCAAACTCACAGGGGTGCTCACGAGTAAAGGCCGGGGCTCATCATGTCCTAGTCACACTCAGCATCTCCTTCCCCTCAGACGTACCCCAACCCACGTCTGGGGTCGAATGTCAGCGACGAAGACCTCTGCACAGAACTCCAGGCAGATCGGGCTGCAAAGAGCCTGAACAAGCCTGAATTTATTACGTGCTGAGCACTTTACGTTCCTTCCGTCCTTGGCAAACGTAATTGCTGATTTCCTAGACCCACCGCCTACTAGGAGGTCGTGGAGGAGAACAGAAGAGGGCATCGGAGTCAGGCAGAGTGAGCGCAGTCAGGCCCTGGCAGCTGAGCCCCTGAACAGGGAGGAAACACACAAATTCCTCAGCGCTCACAAAACAGCATCGTCCTAGGCACAGCCCAGGCAAGGAGCAAAAGATTAATAACGTATCTATTTAAGAAGGCAGTGCTACAGCAGTGAAATCCATAAAGACGAACGAAGGTGGTGGGTACAGGGGGCTGGGGGAGGGGCGAAGAGCTAGTGTTTCATGGGGACGGAGTTTCCGCTGGGGAAGATGAGAAGGTTCTGGAGACAATGGTGGCGACGGTTTTACAACAATGGCTATGTGCTTCGTGCCTCAGAACTGTACACTTACGATTGGTCCACATGGCAACTTTTATGTTATACCCATGTTACCACAAAAAAGCACAAACAATAAAGACACATAGATGTTTAGAACTTCTTAAAAAGAAGGCAGTACTGTGTTAATATATTGTCGTATAACGAAATACTGCAAAAAGAAATCGTTTGGACACTTGACGTCACAAAGGGCTTGGAAATTTGTTTCTGGAAAGTATCATTATCCAGTAATGCCACCCTAATGTCCAACTTCTGTTCTCCATTCAGCACTTAGAAATGAATTTGTACTTGTCTAGGAGGTTTTATGAATTTGCTGCGATTTAATATCCTCCAAAGTCTTCGAGTTATATTTCTGGAAATGGATTTTATGTTTGCCTTTTCTCTCTTTCTTCTGAGATAATATTGAGACATATTAATTGCTGTTGCATTATTTATACCAAACAATATGATACCATTAACTCTTATTCATATATCAGTTACTATTAACTAATTAGCTTCAAATAATTTAAAAATTAGTAATGTTTAACTTGCTTTTCATGAAAAAACATGATTTATTCACTTTCTTTATTGGTTTCATACCAGCAGATCTCGGACGTCTGCTGGGCCTATTCTGTGGGCCAGCGTGATTACAATTCCAGAAATCACTGAGTATATATTCACCAGTTTCTACTGGATATGCATTTTGTTCTTGCTGGAGATCCCTGAAAAGAGCCGGGGGCTGCTGCACCGCAGATTCATCTAGGGAACAAAACCAGCGCATAGGAACGCTGATGTCCACTTAGGACAAAATCTTTTGCTGTTCTCTTCATGATACCTTCAGCTCGACTCGTGACTAACTCACTGCTTTGTGACTTTATGTTATAGTTCTGGGGGTTCGGTAAAATCCATTGTAGATACTATCTCTTTATACATATCTTCATCTCTGTGTCTGTATTCAAGTATATATATATTAATTTATATATAAAAAAAGAAACAGGCACTGTCTTGTTTTTGGGTTTTTTTTTTCCACCATGGAATTCCCTGCACCTAGAACAGTAGCGATTACGTAGAAAGCATTTTGGAAATATTTTTTAATGAATGAAAGTTTGAGTAATGGAAAAAGACATACTTTAGGGCTAACTCATCTAGAAACTGAGGCTTCGGATTCCCACCCCAAGAATAATGCTTGGATATTTACAGACTAACGTACGGCCAATCAAACGGGCCCCCAGTAACTGAACGATTAGGAATATCTCTCTACGGGGAAGGCAATTTTAGAAATCTGTGTTGGAGAATTTTAGAAATCTGAAGGAGAATCAAAGTGGATTATCAGATGCCCACCTGAAGACCCTGTGTCGCTGCAAATTTGTTTCTTAAAGGTTAGGGTATGGGATGCTCTACCAGCCCAGATGGGCCTGAAGTTTAGTGACCACTGGCCTCCGGTGAGTCCTGTGCTAACCGGCAGTGCATTTCAGATAGAAAGAGATCTTTGGGTGAAAGTCTGAGAAGTAATATTAACTGAGATGTGTTATGTAAAGCATTTTTTAAGCTCTCCACAGCAGCTATATGTCATAATAAAAGATTCACAGTTTTACTTATAAACCTAAATGTAAATGAAACTTGAGTAAACTATAATCTCAGGATGAAGGTATGTTTTCAGGGGTTAACCTAAAACTCCCCAGTGATGTCATAACTCATGAGATTGATTGGCCAGAGGAAAAAGTAAATTGAAGTTTGGAAAAGTAACATATGGAGTTGAATTCGTCCATCAAACTCTACTAAAAGGTGCAAAAAAGAATGGATTACGGAGGGAATTGAGTCATCCCAGTGTTTAAGGGCCATCAGAAAACGTGTGAGACTGGTCATCGTCAGCATGTTTCGGAAAGGAAATTCCCACCCTTCACTGGAAGCTACAAGTCCTGATTGCCGTTGGTGTTTCAGTGGGTCTGTCTCTATGGGTCAAATATTGTAGAAATTGCTGCAGTGAGAATTACAGGCATAGCTGGGGAGACGGGGCTGAGGATGAACTCTTGCTTCTGTGGCCTCTCCTCCAACAGCAAAGAGGAATTACCTTGAAACTCAGGGAGTTTATGGAAGTAAACTTGGCTCAGATCCAAGATAACTGAGCATTCGGCCAAGGACTGTGGGTCCTGGGAAGCACCTGCGGCTGCATTTGGGGTTGTTCATTGAGCTGCGCGGGACCCAAGCGCTGCCACACACCCTGAGAACCCCTCACGACCGGTGACGAGTAGAAGCTGGAGGAGCCGCAGGGCTGAGGGCGTAGCGCCGGCTTGCACGACGGTGCACGTCCCGAGTGCACAGTGTCTGGGGCACACTGCAAACTCTTCCTGCAGTCACGAGACCTCTTCAATGCTGTGAGCATGAACTCGGTTAAAATTCAATACCCCAGGGCTTTCCTGGTGGTGCAGTGGTTGAGAGTCCGCCTGCCGATGCAGGGGACACGGGTTCGTGCCCCGGTCCGGGAGGATCCCACATGCCGCGGAGCGGCTGGGCCCGTGAGCCATGGCCGCTGAGCCTGTGCGTCCGGAGCCTGTGCTCCGCAACGGGAGAGGCCACAACAGTGAGAGGCCTGCGCACCGCGATGAAGAGTGGCCCCCCGCTCGCCGCAACTAGAGAAAGCCCGCGCACAGAAACGAAGACCCAACACAGCCAAAGAGAAAGAAAGAAAGAAACCTCTAAGTTAAAAAAAAAAAAAAAAAAATTCAATACATCTTGATCCTGCCTCCCACCCTCCCTATCCCACCCCTCCAGGAGGTCACAAAGCACCGAGCTGATCTCCCTGTGCTATGCGGCTGCTTCCCACGAGCTGTTTTACATTTAGTGGTGCATATATGAGGAGATATGGGGATATATGTATACGTAGAGCTGACTCACTTTCTTATACAGCAGAAACTAACACACCATTGTAAGGCAGTTATACTCCAATAAAGATGGTAAAAAAAATCAATACAAAATGGAAACCAAGCTTGAGGATTCCCAGAGCAGACAAAACCACTGAAGCCACTGAGAAGCTCCCGGTTCTCGAGCTGTTTTGTGCCCACTAAACTCTTACTAAGTACTGTTTATTGAGCTGGTGGTCTTAATTTTGCTGTTTCTGGATTGTTGACAATGCTCGGTTCCTGCAGAGCGTGTGTTCCACCTCTAATCACAAAATCCTGTCCTTTCTCCTTGGACATGTTCTCTCCTTTCTCATTTTCTCTCATGCTCCATGGCCACTGCCTTAAGGCAGGCTTTCATTCCTGAAACTGGACAATAAATAGTCTCCCAGAATTCAACACCTCCTCTCAACAATGTAGTACATGAGAACGTGTCTTAGGTATTATGTTTCTCTTTTCGTGGCATTCTCTCATCCCAAATGATTTTAGAGTTTCCAATTTCCCATCGCCCCTTGCAAGCTGTCCATCTTACGTAGTCAGCATCGTTTTTGACTTCCTTCTGGTCACACTAATCCAGGGCAGCTCTTTCTCTGTCCCACAAAGTCACCAGGATGATTTGTTCCTCGGTAAATCTCCTCATCTTCTCCTCTTTTTCAGCAATATCCTTCCTTTTCATGGAAGTTCTGAAATCTTCCGCACTCTTCAAGGTTCTGCCTTCTCTGTTTACGTTCTCCCAGATTCTTCAATCTCTACTTAGTTCCTTTTTGTCTAAATACTGTATGACATTTAATCAGCACTCATTTTAAAATTACTTAAAGGTTATAATAAATCGGTAGTTAAATAAGACAATTGAACACTTGATATAGAAATTAACATAGAAAATGAGATATATGCAATTGACACTTTATGATTATTAAATATAATGAAAAATTTAAGAAAATAATAAAATAAACAGCCACAAGCCTACCATTCATATTTAACATTATAGTTTGCCCTATCTCCCTCAGATTTTACATGGATTGAGTCAGTGCTATATATGTCAGTCTAAAACCTAGTCTTTTTATTTTACATGTTTACTGTGTATTCATGTTAACACATGAAGATCTAGTTTATTTGTTGCACAAAATTACATCAATAAATATACCATGATTTATTTACTGACTTTTCCCCAACTAATTCATATTTACATAATTTCAGTATTTTACTATAGCAAAGATCTTGCAATGGAACTGTACATTTCCTTTTGGTTATGTTATTAGAAGCGAAATTGCTGGGAGTTTCTGGAACGTGCTTTTCCACCTTGACTGTCTACTGCCATGTCAGTCTCTGACTTTGCTGTCTTAGTTCACACAGACTGTGTTTCCCATCAGATTATAATGTGAGCCTTTGAAGTGTCTTTTTTGTCCAATCTGATGCGTGTGCATCTTATTTTTGCTGTAAATATTCAGTAGACATTAAGAGGCAGGATGGAAGTTGAGATTCTCTAGAGAACAAGAAATTACCGAAAAGTAAGGAGCTACTGCAGCAGAACCATGACCGGGATCTGTGTAGCTCTGATTGGATTCAGAGGATGGTAACCTGCTAGGGAGACTGTGATGCCCAGAGGGTCAGTGGGACGGGCAGAGGGTCCTACCTAAACTCTGTCCCCTTTAACACGAGGGAGTAAGTATTGCACGGCTCTTAGGCTAACATCAGTACAGGCATCGGCCACATTGTCGGGTTGTTTTGGCGAGTTGTAAGGCGAGTGATCCGGGTGAGTGTGGTAGTTACTGGAAGAAAAACTCTTCTGACTGAGAATTTATCCCCGAAAGTTGCCGGTCAGTGTATTCTGTTCTGATAATTCCTTTGCGAGTAGTCATCACCCGAGATTTATTGCAATTTTCCTTGTCATGAAGAAAAGAAATGAGAAACAATGTTTAGAAAAAGGAACAGTTACTTTATTTCATTTATTTATTTTAAGCTCCATAATACATTTTATTTTATTTTTATTTTTTAATGAGCATTTTTATGGTGAATATTTTTTCTTTTCTTTATTTTTTTAAAAATTGTCATTGAAATATAGTTGATTTACCATGTTGTTAGTTTCAGGTGTATGGCAAAATGATTCAGTTATACATATAAATATTTTTTTTTCTTTTTTTTATATTCACTTCCATTATTACAAGATATTGAGTATAGTTCCCTGTGCTACACGGTAGGTCCTTGCGGGTAAGAACAGTTATTTTAAATCATTCAGAAAACAAATAAGTCCATTTGTTCAGCAAGAAATGAATGGCTGACTTTGGAAAAAATGTATCTAATGTAGGGACTCTGTTACTTATTTTGTTAAATCATCTCATTACTAAACTTCCGAAAGCCTATTGGAGCATCACCCTTCATCTGAAGGCAAAATGAATGTTGGCATGTGAGTAATTACTTTTAGATTTAAGGTGATAGAAAATTTTCTTCTAGGGCTTAGCAGGAATAAAAATGATCTCACTGGAATGCCTATATCCAAAATCAGAATGAAGAATGGGGAGTGGCAGGAATACAAGTCATACGAAAAGGGATTTAGATCTACAAATCCAATTTAAAATCAATTGACACAGATTTTTCCAGAGTTAGGGGTTTTGAGAAAATAAGAAAGAAGATGAATTACTGCAAAAGCTGCTCAACAATTTCTACATGTTGGTCGGTTATCATCCACACAATAATATGTGGCAGCTTTTATGCAAATCTGTTATTCCACGTTCTTAACATCTGCAATAAGTAAATACCTGTGGAAAGAGGAAGGGGTAGCTCAGATGACTCAAATATCAATTTTCAATGACATTCAACTTTTCATATGGTAACAACCACAGTATATCACCAATTAAGTGTGACTTCTGTCAGTGACCATTCGGATGTTCTGAATAAACTAGTGCATCTTTCTAAAGCGCTGGCAAATTTCTGTCTCTATTAAGAGCAAATCAAAATCTCCTTGGAGCTATTCCCATATCCTCTTGAGGCCAAAAAGGAGCTTTCTTACAATAAACAGCCCTATATTATTTTTGTTTTGAGCAGGAGGGAGAGAGGGGGAGAGAGAGAGAGAGACAATGAGTGAGAGTGAGAGCCAGAGAGAGAGAGTGAGAGAGAATGAGGGGAAGGAAGGAAAGGAAAGGAGGTACCTACCCCTACGACATGGGAAGTGCATGAGTCTCATCTCATGCATGATTCTTTTAAAGATGTCTACAGCACTCTTTTTTTTTTTTTTTTTTTTTTTTTTTTTTTTTTTTTTTTTT